>NC_056733.1:1074763724-1074776224 GCF_019279795.1 Protopterus annectens
ACATCTCTTGTATTTTAAAAATGAGAAATTACAGGAGATAAAGTTTTTTACTTATATGTATGTTAATATATTACACTGCTGTATTAAGGTAAAAACAAGTGTTATACTTGGTTTTTAATTTTAAGGTTAGTATGAGAGATATATTAACCAATATTATGATATAGTTAAAATTGATACTATATATTTAATCATTTTAAGTTAAAGAGTATCAATTAGGTGGTATGAGGGTTGATTATATTGTATCATAATATCACATTATTTTATTTGACATTAACTTATTTGTCACTGTCTCCCATATACTGTAAATACACATAAAAATAAAGTTTAAAGAGTATGACAATATTAACATGAGGCACGATTGTTACACATAAGATAACATTTATTTTATGCTGTTTTTAATCAACATTTAGATTAGTAATATATTTTTATTGTGTACCTTTAAGGTTTTAATTAATTAGTCTACGTGGAATGACGTGACTATATATGTGGATTTTTGGCGGTACTATTTGAAATCTGACTTCTGAGGAAGCTACAGCTGCGTCTGTAGCGAAAACGCTTTTGTTTTTTATAAAAAATACCGTTAAAAACTATCACAGTTTCTTATTCGGATACAGTACCACTCCTTTGAGTACTTTTACAGCAACTTTGTGGATTTTTATTAGCCTACTGGTACTAGCGAGCAGCCGTTTTATGTTTTCTTGGTTTTACTTGATTTAGTTTGTCTTTTCTGTATGGCGACCGGCAGCTCTAACAGTCCCAGTAGTCCAAGACTTTTCTAAATGGAGTCCAACGCTGAGTCAACTGACCAGTGTAACTTAACAGCTCTATTACGTGAAATGTCACAACGGATGGATAATCTTGCTAACAAAATAGACGTCCTAGAACATCGTGAAAAACAGCTGATTCAATTAGGTTCACCTGGTATAGAAACAGAACCAAATGGTACCCCCAACCAATGGACAAACAGCCTAAGTACTAATCTTGCTATTAGTGCATCTCTTGACAAATCTATACCATTAGGGCAAATACCACGTAGACAAAGATCAAATGGAACTTTGCGAGGTGTAACATCAACTAACGGTGTAGAAAACGATCAACCACCACAACTACCAGTGAATAGTTCTTTTTCTCCCGGGCTTATTGGAGTTCTGAACATGAAGGAATGGATTAACAATATTGATAATCTGAACTTTGAAGTCCTGCAGGAACTACCGGTCATGGGTGATCAACGTACAACAGTAAGTGGCACTTCTATTACTGACAATTTAAAATCTTTTGATTCGAAACTAGTAAAGCTTAAGAAACTGCAATTGGAGGTTAATTACTTCCGACAGTGTTCCACAGAGAGAATAATACCAAAAGGTTTAAGATCAAACTTTTGTACAACTGGTTTATTCATTGACACTGACTTTTATAAAGATTTAATTCTACTTTTTGACAATCAAGGTTTCCAATTGCTTGAGTTAATGACTAAACACTACGACATTCAAATAAACAGGTTGATTAATGAAGTAAATGAATTGGACTGCTTGTTAAAAAAAGACCTGAACTTTGAAAGATACAAGTATGATTACACTCGTATATTCACAAGTATTGACTCTCTTGTATTTAAGCTGAAGTTAAATAAAAACAAAAAACTGTCAAGGGATAGACTTTCATATAGAAACAACAATGTTTATGTCAAACTAAGACCTCCCACTATAAGCTCTACTGAGAACATTGACTACTCGTGTGATGGAAGGGATAATTTACCTTCTACATCAAATATGCAAAACTCTGAATTGGTTGAAGATGACACTGATGACTTTGTACAAGTCCCTAGACGAAGCAACAGAATAAGGGCAAATAACAACAAGAATGGCCCTCAACATCAAGGGAACAATGACAATTATAACTACAACAATAATGTAAATAACGGTCATTTTTTAGGGGCACGGAGCTCAATGTTCCAGCAGAAAAACAAGAACAACTATCGGAATTAGAGGCTCCTTTGGAGGACTGTAACAGTTTACAACACAACAAGTTAATACTATTAACTAACCGAAAAGGGGACTTTACTATTTACAATTTTTCCAGTGTCTCTTTAGACCCTTGTCTAATTGAACTACTAGCACTTGGGAACACATTCGTTCCAACGAAGCAAAGTAATATAGCAAAAACATTAATTGATCTGAAATGTTATGTCCGAAAGTTTAATCTGGATTTCATGTTTAACAACAAGGACTTTGATGAGAATGTAACTACGTTGAAATTAGCTAGTACTTTTAACCCACCCTTACATGCTAATTTAGCACTTTTTGAGAATGCTTGCGAGTTGGATATTCGCCAAATGTACCAATCTAATAGATTTTTAAATAAACAATTACAACATAATGTTACAGACGAACAACTAACAAGTCTTAAACTTTTATGTTCGTCAGCAGTCCGAATGGCAAAACCGGACAAAGGAGGTGGGTTAGTTATACTAGATAATTATGAATATTTAGAAAAAATGGAATTGGTTTTAAATAGCCTAGCATATACTATGTCATTGTTGAACGAAATTAACATATCACAGTCAAGGATCAGGGGCTACTTTAAGGATTTATTTATCAGTGGGAAAATTGATTTAGATACTTACAATTACATAGATATTACAATGCCAAAAAATTCAGTAATTTTTGGCATCCCGAAAATTCACAAGGATATGTTTAACCCACCATTTTGTGCTTTAATAGATAGTCGGCTATCTATAACATACCCTTGTGTACAATTAGTGAAGACCATTTTGGCCAAATATTTGAAACTTATACCAGGAATCTGTAAAGATTCATGGACTTTCCTTCAAAATATAAGTAACATCGAATTTGACAATTCATACAATTTCCTGACGATTGATGTGGTAGATTTATATACATCTATACCACATTTAGAAGCGGTAGAATGGATTTCCTTGATGTTAATTGATTTAAAAGCTACACAAAATGAGATAGATATAGTATCAGAACTATTAGATATTATTTTGACATCAAATTATTTCACTTTTAATGGAAAATTCTATTTACAAAAACAAGGTATAGCGATGGGGTAACCATGCGGTGCCAGCGTCGCTAACCTCTTTATGGCATACTGGGAGTACAAGTTTATATTTTCCAACAATAACATTATGAACAACATTAAATATTACACTAGGTATCTGGATGACGTCTTTATATTATTCAAAGGGAACATAGAATCAGCTAGATTATTAACTGATTCCCTTAATAAGACTACAACATTTCTGAAGTTTACATTTAACTTTTCAGATACTGAGATTGACTATTTAGATGTAAAATTATATAAAGATCTAATCAACTTAGAATATTTTTCTACCATACATAGGAAATCAACATATTGTAATTCTTTTTTGCATTTCAACAGCGCACTTCCGTATAAGCAAAAAAGAGCTATCATTAAAGGTCAAATAATAAGGGCTGCTAGGATGTGCAGTTGTGAAACAGCTTTTTTGAATGAATGTAACAATTTAAAGGAAATGTTCATGAATAGAGATTACCCGTTGTCTATGTTTACCGAATTAATGGACGAAATTGAATCTAAACGTTCAAAAGGTTTCTATCCCCCCCTTTTAAGACGCATCAATTTAGTAACACAAAGTGAGACTATTAATGTATTAATAGGACAGAACAGCTTTGAGGGGAGTAACAATCTTAGTATAGTTAATGTGGAAACAAGCAAATGCTTCCCCACTAGCTTTATTTCAACGTTTAACATCAACTCTAGGAATATCCAATATATTCTAACTAAGAATTGGTATTATATATTGAATAATGAAAAATTATTTGAAAAACTTGGTGACAGACCAAAATTTGTGTATAAACGAGGATGTAATTTAAAAGCTATACTAGAAAGGAACAATGGTTCTAATAGTACTACAAGATTGAAAGGATGTTTTCAGTGTGGATTCTGTAACTATTGTAGAGAAGTTAAAGTTTCGAATTCTTTTTCGATTAGGAATAAAAAATATTACATTTACCATAGACTAAACTGTGAATCTAAATCCATAGTATACTTGGCTCAGTGTAACTGCTGTGAAGCATTTTATATCGGAAAAAACGATCGTAGATTCCGGGACAGAATCTACGAACATTTATATGCGATTAAGAAAAACAAAATAGAGAATGCCTTAGCGAAACACTGTATAAAAAATCTTGGCCATAGTTTTCATTTCATGGCTATAGATGAGGTACCTTATTCAATAAGGAGTGGACCTGTTCCGTTACTCCTTGAAATTTGTGAGTTAGAATGGCAGTTGATGTTAAACTTGTTTAGTTTTCCAGGTTTGAATGACCACTGCAACATCTCTTGTATTTTAAAAATGAGAAATTGCAGGAGATAAAGTTTTTTACTTATATGTATGTTAATATATTACACTGCTGTATTAAGGTAAAAACAAGTGTTATACTTGTTTTTTAATTTTAAGGTTAGTATGAGAGATATAGTTTATTTATATTAACCAATATTATGATATAGTTAAAATTGATACTATATATTTAATCATTTTAAGTTAAAGAGTATCAATTAGGTGGTATGAGGGTTGATTATATTGTATCATAATATCACATTATTTTATTTGACATTAACTTATTTGTCACTGTCTCCCATATACTGTAAATACACATAAAAATAAAGTTTAAAGAGTATGACAATATTAACATGAGGCACGATTGTTACACATAAGATAACGTTTATTTTATGCTGTTTTTAATCAACATTTAGATTAGTAATATATTTTTATTGTGTACCTTTAAGGTTTTAATTAATTAGTCTACGTGGAATGACGTGACTATATATGTGGATTTTTGGCAGTACTATTTGAAATCTGACTTCTGAGGAAGCTACAGCTGCGTCTGTAGCGAAAACGCTTTTGTTTTTTATTAAAAATAGCATTAAAAACTACCACAGTTTCTTATTCGGATACAGTACCACTCCTTTGAGTACTTTTACAGCAACTTTGCGGATTTTTATTAGCCTACTGGTACTAGCGAGCAGCCGTTTTATGTTTTATTTGTTTGAAGAATATGTTGAATAAATTTACGATTGCCATCAATTATAATGCCCAGTAATGTAGTACATGGTACAACCTCAATCAATATAATTTACAGATGAAACCAAGAAAGACTGCTTTTGACTCAGATAATGTTTTAGGGTGAAGAAAATTAGTTTTGTTTTATTGGGATTAAGGAGTAGTGTTGAATTTTTCAGCCAGGTTTACTTTTTAGAGGAAGAATTTTGAGCAATTTCTTGGAATCTGGATGTTATAAGGGTGTACATATTAAAGTTGACTCATCTGTATACTGTACCATATGTGCTTGGTCTATGGCAGTAAAAAGCTTGTTTATAAATATATTAAAAAGGGGGGTCTTGGTATACAGTCCAGAGGGCCACCTATGGTAACTGGAATAGAGGAAGAGAGGTCCGGTTACCAATTGACTTCTTGTTGCCTTTCAAATAGATAACTAAGGAACAATTTAAGGGTGGATTCAGAGAAACCTATAGAAGAGAATTTATTGAGTAAATGTTGGTGTGATACAGTGTCAAAAGCTTTGGAAAAGTCTAGGAACACAGTTGACATGAAATTGGCATTGTTGTTATGCTGGTTTATAGTGCTGTTTAAGTTAAGGAAGGCAGTGGTGTGGTGTTAAGGAGGGTTGCAAACCGTGTTGTGTTTCCAAGAGCAGATTATTTGAATTTTTAGATTATGTAGAAGCTGAGCATGAATACACTTTCAAGTATTTTTGATTCAGTGGAGAGAATTGCAATGGGGCTGTTGTTATTAAACTCTGTAGATGTGCCACCTTTGTGTAAAGGTATAATAAAGTATTTTAAGATATATATCTTTCAATACAGAGACCAGAAAAGCAATTGCATCTGCAGCCATTTTTAAGTAGTCTGAGGGGGGGGGGGTAGTCAATAGCTAGGGTGGTTGAATTTAGCTTATGTGGGAGTTTTTAATTAGGGGGAGGTACTGGGCTGAAGTTAAACAGCTCTGGATAATTTAGCAGAGGCTGCAGGCACTGAGAGGATAGTGGACGTATTAATGTTTGTGAGGGATGATAAAATCTACATAAAATAGCCGGGAACTGTGTGGGAATTGAATCAGTAGTACTGCTGGATGTAGGGGTGGGGTGGAAGTTTGGGCTGAATGTAAAAGTTTGTTTGTGGATGTCCAGAAGAGATTTGGATTGTTTTGATGTTTATTTTGGAGGATGTTATGATAGGTTTGCATCTCATGTTTTATTTGATATTTTGTCCTATTCCTTAGTTGTCTGAAACGTTGAAATGTATTTTGCGTTCTATTTTTGAGCCACACTTTCCAAGCTTTGTCACACTGTAGCATTCATTTCTTAGTTTCCTTTGTTAGCCATGGTGCAGGATTGGATTTGACCTTTTTGGTATGCACTGTATGAGGTTATTGAAAATGTTTAGGAATATGTCATTGAAATGTGAGAGAGCAGATTCTAAGGGCATAGATTTCAGTATGCTTCAGTTTTATTCTCTAAAGAATTTGATGGCGTGTTTGTTAAAGTTTTTTGAGTTGCAAACGTGGTTGTAAATTATATGTTTATCTTGGATATTGTAACTTCTGGGAATGTAAGTAGGTTGATGGTCACTTAGGCTGTCTGGAAGGCTAACTGCTGCACTAATTTTGCTGGGTCTTTTAGTAAGAATTCAGTCTAAGACTGACTGCCTACCAGTACTTTTGTGGACACTAGCACCTGATGTAATTAACTGTGTAAAGCTGCAGAGGTTTATGGAATCACATGGGGTGTTGCTATAAATAAGGTGCCAGTATATATTTAGGTCTCCTATTATTATTGTTTCATGTTGTATATGGTGGGATATCCAGTATAGGATATTTTCCACAGTGGTAATGTTTGTAGCTGATGTGATATATATAAAAAAAAAATATATATATATATATATATATATATATATATATATATAGCTGCTAAACAAAGCATTTCCTGTTATTGATTCTGAGATGTGATATAAGTTGTTCTGCATTATTAAAACTGTTGTATCTTCTGTGTATATGTGATTATGTGTTAGCATATTCTTGTAGATGATGACAGCTCCAGACACACCTCCCCCCTCATTTATTTCTCCTGTCAAGCTTAATTATATCTAAACCAGGTGGAGTAATTTCAATATCATTTATGTCTTTTTCAGCTAGGTTTCTGCTGCAATGATTGTGCCTGGGAAATATGTGGCAATACAAGCATGTATGTCCTAGATGTTATTGTATATGGCTCTATGATTGATATTTAGCAGGAGAAGGCTGGAAATGGAGGATGGGTGAGGAAAAAGAATGACATTTAATACTGTGCTTTTGTGTGGAACCAGGGTTTGAGTGAATGTCTCCACTGATTTTTTTGGGTGTAAATTTTATGAAAGAAGCATTTAGCCAAATGATACCTGAAAAAGTCTAAGAAAGTTTGCTGGTACAATATGGGTGCTAGATTGATTGACAGATTTGGTAACTGTTAGTGTAGTGAGTGTGGGTTTTGTAGAAGTATTAATAATTCACTGTTTTTCCTAGGCCACTGGCCTTCTTTCAGGGGAAACGCAAAGTGGTATTCATACTGACTAAGGGAACTTTGGCCTGGGCACCTGGGAACATTCCCTATTCTTTTTGATACGTGCCATGGGATCATTTACATCCACCTGATCTACTACAAACTTAGGTTGATAAGGCCTTGGTTTAATATCTCATCTGTAGGAATAGAGATTAATAAAATACCCAACAATAGAGAAGTACCAGTTTTAGGGCTATAGCAAGAGATGAGACTGTTAGCATTCAAGAAGCTTCTGGGTGGGTTTTTCATTTAACAGAGTAGTTTCTTACCGCTCATAAACAGACAAGGTTAAGGGACATTAAAATAAATGCCCAGAATTTTAGAAGACCTGATCAGGTGAGCAAAAACACAAAGAACAATACAGAAGAGAGCACGTTAATGATTATACAAATGGGAGTTTGATACAAAATGGAAGCACAGCACACTTTGAACCAAATTATGAGGATGATGCAGATATTACAAAATGAGCTGCTGGCTTTCCTGAAGGACAAAATGCAAGTAACAACATCTAAAAGATGATTATTTGAAGATGAAAGAGAAACAGTGAAACAATGGCTTATTTGAGACTAAGATAAAGGCAGCTGGAAATGTGTTGATTATAAGGAGATTAGTTGGCTAATAAAGTGACAGAAAAGCATGGCAGTACTTTTAAAAGCAGTGAGAAGTAGATTAATACTCAGCCAGAAGTTGGATTATTATCAGCTCCATGGCATACAGAAATGAATCCCTAAATATGATCCAAAAAGACCAGAATATGAATCCCCATCAGGTAGTGGAAACACTGATATAGGGAGTGGCAGTGACAAAGCTAGGGCTAATCACATCTCTCAAGGGGGGCAGTAAGCATAATGGTTAAGAGGTTGGGGTTAACATAATGGTTAAGGTGTTTACCTCACAGGCAAGAAGTGCAGGGTTTGATTCTCACCAAGGGAAACTGGCTTGGCTTAAAATGGCCCACAAGGGCAATTTGCCTTGTACTTACCTTTGGACATGAAAGTGAGATTTAACATTACCTTTCCTGATGGAGAAATGAAAAGAAGGAAATTGAAACTGCAGGATTATGGGGTAGAGTTACAGGGTGTCCATTACCATGGAAACATAATTTTCCCCTAGTCACTGGTGCAGTCACATGTAAACCAGTATGTCACTGGTGGCTAATGTGAAACACTGAGTCTCACCTGGAAAAGCAGAATCCATCCAGCAAAATGATGTATCAGAGTTAGTTTGTGTCTTTCGGCTAGGGGTCGCCACAGCGGAACTCCGGTCTGCTAATGATTGGCAGTAGAATTTTACATGCTGGCTTGCCGTGCCTAAAGCACAACCTTCAACGAAGGAACGCCCATTCACATATGTCGCCACACAGAAGACGCTCTAACTGAGAATTGAACGGGCAACATCTGACTGTGAAGCGACAACGCTACAGCAGCACCAGTATGTTTCATTAACAGAGGCCTCAGAAAACAGGATGGAGCCATAGGAAAATGAGATAAGATAAAAGACTGTTAGGAGAGAATTTGGTGCACATTAAAGTAATTCTATCAAGTCCATGAGAGAGGAATTGTTGTAGTAATTCATGTTCTGGCTTCATCAGTCTTGTTTTATTCTTTTGTCTTTCACCATGACCTTCTGGTTGTCAATTTGGTCACCTGCAGCATGTGTGGCTGTTAGCTATGTCTGGCTTTGCACATGTAACACTCCAGTTTAATTACTAACTTACCATTACTAGCACAATTTGGCTGTGCATACTAACTCTGTTAACATAACTCTTCTAGCAGCACTACTTCTCTATAAGTAGTCACATTCCTAGTTGCAGCTCTCACAACGGAAGTATTACTAACTATGCACTACTTTTCCTAAGTGATTCTCCCTGCCTAATTTCCTAATTTTATTTTCCTCCACATATATAAACTCAACCATATATCTGTCTATATTCAAGTGTTTAAATTATTTTCCTATTTCATACTATGCGTATATTTTTTTTTTTACATTTTTATCCTGTAAATGTGTTAACATTCATATTTTTGTCAATTATGTTTATAATTTCTATTACGTGTTGTGATAATTTGTATGTAAGCTTAGACTGGAGCTTTTCTCGCCGGGCCTCTGCTGAAAATGGTCATTGTCCCAGTTGGACAATCCCAATAAACAAATGTAAAATAAAATAAATAAATCTCATTAGGATTGTACTAACCCTATGCCATGGTTTCTGCATTGGCCACCAAATGTATCAAGGCTAGCATTCATGGTTCTTTCTATAACACAAAGACCTCTAATTGATCAGGTCCCTACATATGTAAAACAACAAATGGTGTCAAATCAGACAGCTTGCTTAGTCCACTTTGTTGGTATGATAGTATTCGTGGTTTCCAAGATGTATCTTGAAACTCCGTTTTTTGACTCTCTTGCTGAGGAATTCAAAATGCTACCAACATTGATTATACATAATTATACTGCCAAGTATTATGAGATCCCTGAAGACTTACATCTTTGACATTTCTTATCATCTCATCTATGTCTTTACTGATTCACTGAATTTACTGTATAGGGTTATTTATCCTCTTCATATTTGCATAGTGTTTAGTTTGAAACAGACTGCAGCTATGTTACAACTGGTAGGTAGATGCACAGTTAAAAAACAAGCACAGGAGAACGTTTTTTCTCCCTACATTTTCATGATCCCCAGCTGACCATCATTCACCATTTTCCTTAAGTGTTTCTGGAACTTTCTCCAGGAGATGGGGCCACAGCAATGGCAGGTTGAGAAAGGGACGTGCAGTGGAGTAGAGCAGCCTGAGTTATCACATATGCTCCCCCGTTATGCACAGCAGTACTTTTTTGGTATATCCTAATGGCACAGAGCTACTGATGTAACACACATAACTATACACACTGTCAGCAAGCTCCACCCCCAGATGCCACAGTATTACCAGTAATCTGTCCAGTTGTTGTTGGCACATCCGTATTACCAGGGATGTGTCTTCATCATGGACAGAAGCTTCTGCCCCCTCCTTCTTGGAGTGGGTACAGAGAGGAGAATTTCTGAACTGTGCTACAATGTGGATGTGGAATGCAACTGTAGAAAGAACAAGAATTTCTAAAAGTTGTAAGTCAGCGTATGTGGAATAGATTGCAGATAATCCACACCCAGCTGTTTTTGCCAACCCCTATTTAAGCATGATAATGTATTTCTAAATATGCTTTGATACTGTGTCTGGGAAGACATCACGGTATATTTTTTGGTATAAAACAGTGCATGTCAATATGCTGAAATGCATAAATGTGTTTAATTAAATACTGAATTTGCTAGAAATACAGTAGATTTACAAAACAAGAATTTCTATCTACAGTTTTCTCACATCCTTCTAAGCAACCTCATAATTTATTTCCAGTTAAAAACCTGTCTTTAATAAAGTATTGCAGTTCTAATGCTAATTTGTTGCAGTAAACACACACTGGCTCTGGTTTCAGGTATTAGACTCACAAGGAACATGGGAAGCTTGTTTAAAAATAGTCACTTTCTGGGCATGTGTCCAGCTATTCCTTCTGTGGAAACATATATAAAATAACACTTGGCAAGCAGTGAAAACAAGGTTCTGTCCCCATTGAAGGGTTGTATAGATAGGCTAACCTTTAGACCTTGAGAACCAACACTGACAAGAAGTGTTATCAAAGAAACCCTGTCCTGGAATTGCACAAGTTACGTAATGTGGAATTTATTACATTTGCAAATGTTTTTCATTTTGCTGCAATATTTTTTATGTAGTTATACAGCAGCATTTCACAAACGAAAAAGAGCATGTCACAATATTAAAAATATAGGCTTTTGCAGTGGGTAGCTATTTAACAAATGTGTATGGGAATGATATTTTCCCAGCAATTTGGAAGTTTTGCAGCAGTTCAGAATGAGCACAGTTAAAAAACAGCAGGCACAGGAGAATTTTTGAATTATGTTACTCTGTCTGGATGGTGAGTACAACTACAATAAAAAAACAAATTTCTGAAAATTTGTAGTACATGGAACAGACAGATTTGAGTAGGCACATGTCTGCAGATAACAAATTATAAACGCATAGAATATTTTCCATTAATTATTAGTGCACAAGTGGCTGTACATACACACACAAATAACATCTCTCCAACAATCAAAAAAAGCATTAACGGTCCTGCAGCTTGAAGTACTGATGTACTATTTTAGCAGTAAATCTAAGGCACACAATGAGAAATGACTGCTTATTTCCCAATGCACTACAGGGAGTGCATGAGTGTTCCTTGTGGCTAGGTGTAACATAATACAAGGATCTACTGATTTCCACCATATTCTATCTTCTGTTTTGAGTTCGGCCCATGGAAACCATCACCACTACTTCTTATGATGAAGGTAGAATAGTTGTCAAACACACTGTGTTTAAATGGTGCACACCTCTGCTATGGCAGCAAGGAAAAGCTTATGCAGTCACTGTCAAAATGATGTTAGTTCAACAAGAAGTTCTTTGTTGCACGATTCTACACACTGAGCAAAATACAATCCCATTTCTTCATTCTCAAAGTAGTCCCTGTAGATGACTAGCAGTATGTCGCTAATTGCCAGCATAGCCGGTACATTTCTTTGTTCCACTGCTGCAGCCAATGCAAGTTGGTAGTAGCCAGCAGCATCATGAGGGTCCTAGCATAAAAGCAAGAGAAAAAGGAGTTACAACAATATTAGAGTGATGTTTATATAGGGTAGTATTACAACAGTATCAGTGTAACATTCATATAGGGCACTGTAACAAAAGTATCAGAGTGACAATTATATAGGGTAACATTACAACAAAGTATCAGAGTGACAGCTATATGGGGTAACATTACAACAGTGTCAGAGTAACAGAGGATAATGTTACAAAA
>NC_056733.1:1075091224-1075183724 GCF_019279795.1 Protopterus annectens
TTAGATCAAGATGCAATACCTTTACTTATAAGATGTGCCACATAGAAGGATTTCCTTACTACTGTGGATATGTGATGGTCAAAGTTCAGATTGCTATCAACCTGAGTACCTTGATCATGTACCAATATTACACATGGGGGGGGGTGCTGTCAATAATTTAATTAGCAGGTATGTCAGCTTTCCCAAAAGGAATAATAATGCATTTTTTGTATTTATTTTTAATCCATGACTTTGGTTCCAATCATTTGTCTGCATTGACCTGCCTGTAGTATATTAACATCACTGGGGGATTCAGTGAATGCTCCCAGTTTGCACTCTTCAGGTAACTTGGTCAGCCACAGGCCATCCAAGTTTGCTGGGACTTCTGAGAAATAAATTCTAAACAGTAAGCACCCAGCACAAAAACCTGTGGTACACCACTGGTGACTGGTCTTTTGCTAGAGGTGAAGTCACTCACTTTGACAGTATGTGACCTGACAGTGAGCTAGTTGGTTAATCATCTGGTAATATAGGGGTTAATTCCCAATTTGGAAAGTTTCTCTGTAATACCTGAGTGGGGGGGGGGGGGTGGGGGGGGTTCCCAATTTGGAAAGTTTCTCTGTAATACCCGAGTGGGGGGGGGGGGGTTGTGTCAAATGCCTTGGCTAGGTCAAGATAAGCCCTAAGCACTGTCTTACCCTTGTCCAGGGCCTTGGTGACCTTCTTGAAGAAGTCAACCATGTTTAACAGGCATGAGTTACCTTTAACGAATCCGAACTGGATTGGGTCCAGAGTCTGGAGATTACCTATGTCCTTGTTAATAACGTCCATAATGATTCTTTCCATGGCCTTGAAGATGAGGCTAGTCATGTTTATGGGCCTATAAGTCCCCCTTTGTGCAGACAGATTACTGTTGCTATCCTTCATTCCACCTGAACATAGTCAGTTTGCAGGCTGTGGTTAAACAGGGATCCAAGTAGGTCTGCCAAGTCATGTATTAAGTTACTTAAAACTCAACCTGGAATGTTGTCTGTCCCACTGATGCTGTGTTTATGGCCTTTGAGAGTGCCAGGATGACCTGCTCTCTTGAAATAATAGGCTGAGGAATGGTGGCAGGTATACTTTGGGGCATTCATCTCATCCCTCAAAGAATGTAACTGGCATCCTCTAAACGACCTCAGTCTAGATGATGCAGTTGAATTTTTTAATACTACCTTCCTGAATATCCTTAATTACCATGCCCCCATAAGATTCTCCAGAACCAAAGCACAACCCTCCCCATGGCTACAGAAAACCACTAAGTCAGAAATGAAAAACAGGGATAAAGCCTGGGAGCACTGGTGCAAAACCAAAACCCCCTCAGCTAGACAGAAATTCCTAGAACTACGCAACAGAGTCAAAAAGCTAATAAAACAGGACAAATCCCAATACTACCAGTCTGCCCTAGACTCCTCACCACACAGCCCCAAACAATTCTGGTCCTCCATAAACTCCATCCTCCACCCAGGTAAAGTCAGTACCCCTCCTCCTAACATCTCTCACTCCTCAGAAAATATTGCTACCTCATTCAACACACACTTCACCCAAACCATACTATCACTAGCTAAACAACACAACCCCCCTCCCCTCCAACCCACACCTTCAATTAGTAATCTCCCCACTGCCTTCTCTTTTTCTCAAGTACCTACCTCCAACATAAAAAAACTCTTAACTAAACTTAAACCCACCAAATTAGCAGCAGACAGCCTCCCAAGTGAATACCTACAAATCGCAGCTGATGCTCTGGCCTACCCAGTATCCATCTTGATTAACCAATCTCTGTCAGAAAGTTACGTTCCCACACTGTGGAAAGTATCACATATAATTCCCCTCCACAGAACTAACCAATTACTGCCCCATAGCTATTCTCTCTCCACTCTCCAAAATACTAGAGAGATGCATACACTCTCAGGTCTCAGACTACCTCCTTACTAACAACCTCCTTTCCAGTACTCAGCATGGTTTCCAACCAAACCATAGCACCACCACTGCCTTACTCTCCTTTACTAACACTATCCTTCAGCATAAAAACAATGGCTATCTCTCCTCTGCTACTTTCCTAGACCTATCTAAAGCATTTGACATGGTCCCACACAAACAACTTATCTCTGTCCTCAATAACCTATCCTTCTCACAATCGGTCACCAACTGGTTTCAGAGTTACCTGTCTGACCGCCAACAATCCGTTGTATGGCAGAATGACATATCTCCCGGGGTTCCCCAAGGATCCATCCTTGGACCCCTACTCTTCTCTGTTTACACCAATAATCTAGCCTCTGCCACCAAACATGGCAGACTCATACAATACGCAGATGACTTGACCATCATCTGCTCAGCCCAGTCCCTACCAAAACAGCAAAAAGTCACACACAAAGCTTTTTCCTCTGTTGAAACATGGTTATCCGATGCCTGATTAATACTCAACCCAAACAAAACTAAACTACTCATCTTCCAACCCACCAAACATACTCAAAACAACTCTCACTTTAACATCACGGCAAAATGAACACACCAAATTGCTAGGAGTGGAAATACAACAATAAACTAAAATTTGACATTCACATATCCATGACTATAAAAAAAGTCCACAAAAAACTAGGAGCGTTATACAGAAATAAGCAATTTCTCACCAAAGCAGCAAAGATTTCAATAGCAAATTCCCACCTTATCTCCACCCTACTTTATGCCTCTCCAATATATACCATCCTAAGGCAATATGATCTAATCAAGCTTGAGACCTGCTAAAACAAAATCACCAAATTCGCCACAGGGGCATCCTACCATAGTCACCACTGTCTCTCACTTGCTGAACTGGGCTGGCTTGAACTCCCTCACCTCCTTCAGTGGTATCAACTCTCACTCGCCCACAAACTAGTAAACCATCCACTAAATGTCCCATCCCTCCAGAATCTACTCCAACCCTATCGCACCACCAGACCACTAAGATCCAGCAGCAAAAATCACTTGCAGATCACTAAAGCCAATAACTCTGCTGGTGAAGCACTATTCTCTTGCCATAGCCAAATTATGGAACTCACTCCCACCCACAATTACCTCCATACCATCATGCACCCACTTCAAAACTTTACTAAAAGCAACTAAAACATGCTGGCTATGCCCTTGCAACTCCCACTCTAATATCATCCACCCCAACCAACCACTACCTTTCTTTCCACTCCACTAACTACCTTGATTATAGCAAGCTCAGATGCTCATAAGCCAGTACTTATTATACAGCACGAACTACTTCTTCTTGTAACATTTGTTAATGTCTGGTATGCACTTCACAGATAAAGATTCTAGTTGTCTACTGATGTACTATGTTCTTCATCTGTAAATATGCTGTAACTAATTGCTATGTAAATTGTTAATCACTATGTAATCCAATGTAAATACTGTTTATTTTAACTGTGGAGCTTTTCTCCCCGGGCGTCCGCTGAAAATGGACCTACATCCAGTCGGACACACCCAGTCAACAAATTTAAATAAATAAATAAATAAATGACTGGAGGGGACAAGGGGGTGAAGTTTGCTCCAAATTTGTCAGCTAGCAGGTTGGCTATTATGTCCAGTTGAGTATAGGTAGTGCCATTCATAACCAGTTCAGCACATAGCTGGGTATTCTAATTTAGATTTCGGGTGTGGTTAAAGAATGCCTTGTAATTACCCTTAGCTAGTGAAGTTAGTTTCACTTCATAATTAGCTTTGTAGGACTTGAAAAGATCTCTAATTTGTTTGTTTAACCTAGAGAGGGATTTCTTCATCTGCTGAGCCAGTTCATTCTTGTTCTTGAGCATTAGTTTCTTTCTCTTTTTGTATAGCCTGTTTCTACTAGGGCTTCACAAGGGTGGCTTGTTTTTTTCAGGAAGACGTGGTTTTAATCCAGTCAGGTACAGCCGATTCTATACAACTGCTTAAGGGGTCACACTGGGCGTTGATGTACACCTCTGCATAGGACTCCACGTTATCTGCATTCGAGGGGGGGCTTTGAAACTTCTTATACCATCATTTAGTTGTAAATAATTTGCCTTTGAAAAATTCTTAAGGATTTTTTGAGCTTGATGGGGTATCTGGCCCTATTATTACATCAAACAAGACTGATGTATCGTCAGATCTTACCAGAGAGGACATCACATGGGGGTGCAATGCTCTCCAGGACTAGGTCCAGGACATTTCAGCCTCTTGTGGGTGTGCTGATTAGTTGTTCCATTATATTTCCATTAACAAAGTACAATAATCTCTGAGCCAGCATGTTTGCGGTTGTATAGGTGTCCCAGTCGATGGTTGGATAATTAAATCACCAATGAGTAAGGTGATGGGCTGTACGGCAAGTGACTCTAGTACGTCCAGGTATGAGGTATGCTTTTCCTGTTTCATGGTGAGAGACTTATAGCTAGCTATGATGTGTCAGGGGGCTTTGCCTATAGTTAATTGGACATGGATTAGCTCAAGTGTCATACTGTTTGACCAGCTTACATGTGTACTTATCCTTAATGAAGATGGCTACACCTCCTCCTTTGGTTACTTTGTGCACAGTTTGTGGTCTGAACATATGAAAGGCATTGTAGTCCTGCATGACTAGGGTACTTTCCACACCTTTGAACTATGACTCGGTGACTGTACAGATGTCAGCATCTTTCAAGGTAAGGAATGGTTCCAGAGAGTGCAGTTTCTTGTTTAGATTCCTAGCATTAAACAGCAGTACCTTGAGTTTATCTATTGAGGATTTTGTTATGTTGGGAGGTTGGTTATTTTGATGTTGCCTAAAAAAGGCACAATGGGGGTGGCTAATGCCTTTGCCAGTATCCAAATCCTAGAGGAGACAGGTGCAGATCATCTCTGGCAAAGCAGCATGGCCTGTTGACCCTCTCTTTTGAGGTTGACAGATACTGGATCCCATTGGACTGACACCAGAAGCTAAGCCAATTGTTAAAATCAATTTTTTTTGTTTGTATTGTGGCATCATCCTTGGAGACAGTAGAATCATGCTTAAGGCTAGGCTTATACCCGCCTGTGACACATAATCTGAGAGCTCAGTCATGTCTCTCTTCATATAGTCTACTGAGGTATGGCTCAAGTCATTCACCCCACATATGGACTATGATGGAGTCATACCAGTACTTGTGCTTGAGTGACTTGAGTTCTTGAGTAACCTGACAGATGCTGGCACCTGACAGGAAGCTAGCTCTAACCTGCTCCTTATCCAGCTTGGTGAGGGGAACATCCATGTGTCTCACAATGGAGTCACCTATGATCAATACATTAGGTTTTGCAGTGTTACATCTTATGGGCTTATTTGTTGAGACACTGAAGTGTTGTGGTTGTTTTTTTGTATTGTTGTGTCTGTAAGTGTTTTCTGTTTGAGAGGCCTCTGATCTTTTGATAAGTTACTAGTGAGTACCTCCGCAAAAGGTGGCTTTATGTGCCATGTCCTTATTTAGTGTGTGTGTGTGCGTGTGCGTGTGTGTGTGTGTGTGTGTGTGTGTGTGTGTGTGTGTGTGTGTGTGTGTGTGTGTGTGTGCTGACAACCTATTCGGCATTTGATCTGCCCTTATGTAAGAGTCTCACATCCAATTTTAGTATAACTACATCTCTCACATAAAGTATTTGCTTGTTTCAGCAGTAAGTGGCTGTCAGTATACATGAGACAATTGCTACATTGCCTCAAGATACCTATGTCTTTCAGGCTGGCCAGAGAGATGATGGGAAACTGCCTGTCCATGAGAGCAGGCTCTTACTGTATGTTTTATTAGGGAAGGGAATGGGTTAATTTGACAAGAATGTGCTTTTATCAACGAAACTACAAGAAGGACCTATACTTTGTATATGCTAAGGATGACCAATAAGGCAATGCGTCTCAGTGCGCAACTGAGTTGCATCTAGAGTAGCAGAAAAGCTTCGAAACATTTTGCTGTTTAGGGAAAAACTGAGCTTCTAGCCTTTTGTGTCTATACAGGGTACTGCTAGCTGCTGCTGTGCAAAGAGCAGCATTGCACTAATGCGAGGTTTAAATACGAGCAAAGAGAAAGAAGTTTTAAGATAACTACCAATCACGAAAACACACAATACGCCTTACACCAACAGTCCTCTACTCAGACAGGTTAGATCAGTGCAGAAAAAAATACCTTCTTAATGTAGAATAGCTGGTTTGGAAAGTGTAACAAGACCACACAAACTACCTACAGCAGTCCTACAACTAACAGGTACAATGCAATACATGGCAATTAACTACTCAAAGCAGCAACAGAAAGTACAGTTTTTTTTGAAACTGCTAAAGTCCAGTCACAGTATATAAGAGATGTGCAAAAATACTTAGAGCACTTTTTTGTGTGCTTCCCAGTTCAGATAGAACAGCTAAACACCTACTGCCATTAAATGAATAATCCAAGTCCTCCTAATGTAAAAGCACAATAAAGGAGTGTCCAGAATGAAATGCTACCATAAACAAAAATATACAAAATGCTACCACAAACAAACATACAGATACAGCAGTGTACTTTAAACAGCTTATAAAAGTGTGATTATTCAATAAAAGTACTTTACTTTGTATAATGATCCAAGATCCACTCCATTGTACAGAATTTATAAAGGCAGCAAAAACAAGATAAGCTGATTAATAAGCCCTGCAGCCAATAAGACTGCATGCAGAAATCTCAGGCGTTTCTCCAACCTAAACAGAGCAGGATACCTCCAAACACACTGCATGGAAAATGCACTGACTTCTTAATGTAAAAACAAGTGTGTGATAGAGTGTAAAAATACACTACTTTATCCAAGAGCTAGCTAGATTATGAATTTAGAGCAAGTAAATCAGTAGAACAGACAATGATGGGGTAAAACACATTTTTCAATTTAAGCACAAGGAAAGGCAAATAAATATTTTAAGATATCAACAGCAGTGTAGAACGGAAGGACCTTATTTAGCTCAATTTACAGTAGGGGTGGGCAGCTTAAAACTACCAGGTTTAAAAAGCAAATCAACAAACAGGAGGGTGGGTGGGAAAACCAGAAGGGAATCACCAGCAGTACTTGAGTTTATGTAGGCTTGAAATCTTTTTAGAAAAGACAAAGGCCCAGAAATTCACTGTGTATTTAAGTATCACTCAAGAGACAATTTAACCAATGAAAAAAAAAACACAGGAAATGTGCAGCTTAGATAATTTAAGTGTTTACCTCTCACATAGAACAAAAACACCAGGCCAAGCAGATTTCTTAAAACTGAAAACAAAATGGAGAAGGTAAAATAGAAAACAACTCTATCAGCAAGTCACTTTACTTTCCTCGCCCAGCCTGGAATCACCAGCAATGATTTAGCTTAGGCAGACTTGAAATCTTTTTAGAAAAGACAAAGGCCCAGAAATTCGCTGTGTATTTAAGTATCACTCAAGAGACAATTTAACCACTGAAAAAAATGTGAATTCTGCTAGATACTTTAAGTGTCTAGCTTACACAGAAGAAAAAAACACCAGGCAAAGCAGGTTTCTTAAAACAGAAAACAAAACAGAGCAAGTAAAATGGGAAGCAACTCTATCAGCAAGTGACAGACAAAACAATAAAGGTTTACTTTACTCATCCAGCAGGGAATCACCAGCAGTGCTTTAGTTTAGGCAGGCTTGAAATCCTTTTAGAAAAGACAAAGGCCCCAATACAAACATTTTCTGTTTAATAGTTTGAGAGGAATAAAGTTCTCAGTATCTGGGATGCAGTTCAGTCCTGCTCAGGTTTAAAAATCCATACAAGACGGAGATATGAAAACAGTTGCTTCCACTTAAAGAATTCAAATATGCATATATGATTGTAGTAATAGTGTTTTAAGTTGCATTTGTCATCACTGGCCAAAAAGAAAATCTCTCAGTGCATCAGTGGATGGTGCTATTATACAGCTTTGCTATATTCCCCATGAAGGCTTTTAGTCAGTATACCTATGTTATATACCCCATGAAGGCTTTTAGTCAGTATACCTATGTTATATACCCCATGAAGGCTGTCAGTCAGTATACCTATGTTATATACCCCATTAAGGCTTTTAGTCAGTATACCTATGTTATATACCCCATGAAGGTTGTTAGTCAGTATACCTATGTTATATACCCCATGAAGGCTAGTCAGTAATCAAAAAACAGGTTCCATTGTGCCAGCAGGAAAACAACTTTCTTTTTGCATCTTTTATCCCAGAACTTGACAGTCTTTCAGCCTATCGTAACAGGACTTATTTTATTTGTTCCCTCCATACTAGGTATGTATCCAATATTTCAGGGGTGATGAAAGCCATCTGGTGGTAATGTCATAAAGGCAGCCAGGTTGGTAACTGGTGTTCTTGCTGGCATACCAGCACTTGCTCAAAACCAGGATAAACTATGCCCCTAAATGTGAACAAGTACCTTTTCATTCCTTATACCTCTTTACTCAACCTTCTTCACTTACATCCTTACGTCTATCAAATTCTCTTCCCTGACTTTTTCTCTAAACGTGTCATAAGCTTTTTTTCCCTCACTTCCTATTGCAATTTCTTTTTGCATTAGACTAATTTACCTGCAATTCCTCTACAAACTGCCTAAAACTTGTCTAAATATGAAATGATCGTCATATAAGCTATAACAATTCTTAACCAATATTTTAATATTATGTCTAATTTGTTCTGATTATTTAAACTGCAGATGTTTTGTTTTATTTTTGAAGACTGTGAAATTATTGTTCTTGAAATGTTTTGTAATAATTTGGAGCTTTTCTCCCAATGTCTCCAGTGAAAATGGGCTTCTACCCTGTCAGGCTTTCCCGGTAATCAAATGTCAGTCACTAAATAAATAAAGGAATACATAAATAAATAACTAAGTGCATGCCTATAAGCCCTAATCCTCAGTCTAATGGCTAACATGACTGCCACCATCACTGGTGGTATATTCTATGTCCCTATCTATGAATTCATCTGTGTCTCCACAGACATCAACTAGAGTTACCTGCCTTTACTGATTTGGGAGTACCAGGTCTACATCATCCCAGTCCACCACTACTGTCATGAAATCCTCCTCTTACAGTGGAGCCATTTAGAAACTGAGGAGCAACCTCCATTTCCAGGATGGCCAATGTGGCATAAGCCCCTCACTCCCACATTCCCCCTGCCCACCTCTTCAGCACCCAAGCTGTTAATTAGACTTGAATTACTATGCATTACTTTTTATGCATTCACTAAAAAAAGAAAGGGTCATAATATGAGAATTTCCTATCATTTAGACATTAGAATGTCAACACAGCATCATTTGGCATCACTATTTAAGTCAATGGCATTCTACAGTAGTATCTTCAAATATGTTTGCAGGCAGAGAATTTAAATTTATCAGTGTAAGATTGTAGCCATAGGTACAGCCTGAATATCTTGCTAAACAGTGGCAAGCAAAAAGCAGCAAATTTATATAGGTCTGCATAAATGAGGGAACATGAGAAGTATGCAAATGCAATATATTTTACAGAAGTGAGATTGTTATCGAACAATGTGCTGAAAAGTAGCCTAAATAAGAAAAGGGAATAAATAAATGAATCTATATCCTTACAAAAATATAGAACACATAACTTCCCTGAGAATTTAGTTTCCCCAGTGATCACCTTGAAATAAATCTTAGAATCTCTATCAAAGGATAATAATAATAATGTAGAGTTTTTCTCCCCAGGCCTTCACTGAAAATGGGATATTATCCCAGTTGGACTTTCCCAGTAAAAAAATATAAAATAAAAATAAATAAATACTTCCATGAGACAGGCAACATACCAGGCTGCTTTCTCATTAATGTCTAGAATACATTACCTGAGCATCTAGGGAAACTGTTCAATTTCAGCCTATCTACAAGGTTTGTTCCTGCCTGGAGAGCAGCCACTGCGGCTACCCTACACAAGAGTGGCCCCTCTGCAGATTCAGATAATTATAAACCCATCAGCCTCACCAGCCTTATATGCAAAGCCATACAACACTTCTTAGAAGAATTCATATATGCAGAAGAAGCCAACTTAACTGATCTACATCCCAGTCAATTTGGTTTTATGAAGGGCAAGTCCTGCCTCTTGAGCCTTGTAAGCTTCTTTGACAAAGTTACAGTGAGTGTGGATAGCGGTCATTCTGTGCATGTTGCTTATCCTGACCTGACTAAAGCTTTTGACACTATCTCCCATGCTGATCTTATAGAAAAATTAGATAAGTTTAATATAAACCCCAAAATTATCCACTGGTTTGCAAATTGGCTATCCAACAGATCCTAAGATGTGAAAGTTGCTGGTTCCCTCTCTGAATATAAATTTGGAGCTAATGAGGTGCCACAGGGATCAGTTTTGGGTCGTCTCCTTTTTGCCTTTTATTTTACAGACATCTAGCCCAATATCTGAGGAATATAGTTGACCAAGTTTGCTGATATCTGTAGAGTACTATTATGTGCTCACCTACTAAAAAAACAGCTGGAATATGCACACATATGGTGCATCAGCATAACAGTATTTGGTAGAAAGGTTGTTCCCACCTCATATGACAAACTTCATGACACCCATGCAGGCGGGAATTGAAAGTTCAACTGCTGAGTCCTACACTAAGGCACTGTATGAGCACATCCACTCATGCATGAATCGTGCCATCCCAAATAGAACCAAGATGCTCTCCTCCAAAAAAAGGAAGTCAATCTGGTGGTCCCCTGCCATAAACAAACTTTACAACAAAAGGAAGAAACTGTTGCAAAAAAGAGGAAAATCTCAGGATGCAAAAAACTCCCTTACCAGCCTCAGTAAGAAGCTGAGATCCCTCATAAAATCCTCCAAAGCTAGTTATGAAAATAAAATTGTCAAAGATTCCAAAGACAACCACAAGGCATTCTATAACTATGTCAAGAATCTAAATGGCAATGCTCAGATCTGCTCTGAGCTACAACAGAACGCCATTAAATATACTGATCCCAAGGATACTGCCAGTATTTAGGGTTGGGAGGGTGGCCTAATGGTGAAGGTGTTTGCCTTACAAACACAAGGTGCAGGGTTTGAGTCTCACAAGGGATATCTGGCTAGGCTTAAAATGGCTCGCAAGGGCAGTTAGCTTAGTACTAACCTATAAACCTATATCCTGGCAGATCGATTCAGTGCCAGCTTCACCCCCCTCACACCCCCTAAATGGCCCATCTCAGTACTGGAAAATTGCCAAATTCTGGTAACGGCCACACAGGTAAAAAACACACTCTCCAAAGCTAAGAATACAGCATCCATGGGACCAGATGACATCCCGGGCTGTGTACTACATGAACTACAAAATGAACTGGCACTTCACCTAAGTGTCATGTTTAATCATAGCCTCACCTCAGGCTTCGTGCCCACTGAGTGGCGCACAGCTACAGTTATCCCACTCCACAAGGGGGATCCACCTCGGATCCCAGGAACTACCGCCTCATCAGTCTGATGAGCCTGATCTGCAAGGCCATGGAACTTATAAACAAAGACATTGGCAACCTTCAAACACTGGACCCCACCCAGTTTGGGTTCATGAAGGGCCGATCTTGTCTCCTGAACCTGATTGACTTCTTTGAATCAGTCTCCAGACCCGTGGACGAGGGTAAGGTGGACCACAAAGCCTAGCTGGACCTCTCCAAGGCCTTTGACACCATCCCTCACTCTGGAATCATAGATAAACTTACTAAGCTGGGCATTAATCCCTACGTCACTCAATGGGTTGCCAACTGGCTTACTGACAGAACCCATACTGTAAAAGTAGCTGACTCCAAATCCAGCTCCAGACAAGTGACAAGTGGAGTACCTCAGGGTTCAGTCCTGGGACCACTCTTGTTTGGCATCTACTTCTCTGAAGTACAAGCCAATACTAAGGGACTCTGGCTAATAAAGTTCGCAGATGACTGCAAACTGGGAGCCATTATTGAATCTCCAAATGATGTGGATACTCTACAAAATGGCCTTACAGAAACAGATGCTTGGTGTCAGAGCCATGGGCTCAAGCTCAATGCCAAGAAATGTATAGTTATCACCTTTGGGAAAAAACATGCACCCGTAAATTACCACATAGGTGGCAGTACACTAAACACCGAAAGTGTGATAAGAGACTTAGGCACACAGGTGGACAGTAGTCTCACCTTCGATAACCACATCGCCATAACAGTCAGGAAATCCTTCTATGTGGCACGCCTCATCACTAAGGGCTTTTCATCCAGAAAAAAAGGAGGTCATTGTCCCACTGTACTCATCCCTCATTAAACTCATTATAGAATACAATGCCCCATTTGGTATGTACCTCTCAAGACACCTGCAACAACTGGAAAGGCCACAGAAATGCCTCACTAAAAGAATCACAGGCCTAAAGTAGATGCCCTATGCGGACCGCCTTAAAAAACTCCAGCTATACTCTGTCACATATCGTCTACTCAGAGGCGATCTCTGCTTAACATACAAGGCCATGTCAAACCCAGAGCTGTTGGACATGCTACACTTAAAGAAATCCCTCAGAGCCACACGCTCCAGGGATCTAAACCTTGTCATCACAATAAACAAAACATGCTGGAGGGATAGGTTCCTGACCCAGAGACTCCCCAGATTCTGGAATAGACTGCCCATACATGTCAAGCAAAGCGCCTCTTTGGCCCTCTTCAAAAGAAACCTTGACGATTGGATTGGAGAAAAGAAATTCACCCAGGGGAACACATCAGTTGCCCTACTAGACAGGGGTCCAGGGAAGTAAACAGTGTGGGAAAAATAGCCAAGGAATTGTTATGGCTAGGCTTGTATAGGCCCAAGGGCCGATAGGCTAGTATCAACCTATGAACCTATAAACCTATATGTCATAAGAGACCTAGGCACTTATGTATATAGCTTACTCTCATTCAGTCACTTTTCACCAAAGCAGGAAATTCTATCAGGCCCAGTTCATTTGCAAGGGAATATGTTGTAGGTCAAAAGAAGTCATTCTACTGCTGTATTGTTCCCTTATCAGACAAGCCACTCAGTACAGTTCCCCATTTGGTATGTACAAATCCAAACATATTGTTCAACTGGAGAAGCCCCAAAGATTTCTAACAAAGAAAATTAAAGGTCTTAAATCATATAACTACCTCAGTAGATTAGCACTTCTCTCCTTATACTTGGTAACCTACAGGTGGCTGTGAGGAGACCTGTATCTTACTTTTCAAGTCATGTAAGACAGTCCTATTTGGCCTCCTATTTTTAAATAAAACCAGTGGCTCTGTGAGCACCTCCACTAAGGAATTAAATCCACACTGACAAATGAACAAGACTCACTGGAAATATAGGTTCCTAATACAACGTATTCTGAGTTTACACAATAAGTTAGCACTAAAGATCAAACAAATTAACTGCTTTGGCTTTAAGGCTAGTCTTGATAACTGAATGAGTAGATATAAATTTACACCAGGGTTATCATGTGATATTTTAAAATGAGCTAAATTAATATTTGCATTAGTTGCACAACAAATAACAATAAACCATTGCATTAGCTACACAACAAATATCAATAATGCATTGCAGTAGCTTCACAACAAACACTAACAGCAAAACTAGATGGGGCTGTTTGGAAAGATTAACTGATCTATTTTCTGACTGGAATTACCCATGTTTACATTGCTGATGATAACTGCAGTGCTTGATTTTACTGGTTAGGCCCAAGTGCTATAACTAGGTAAATAGTTAAAATCAGTAAAGTATTGTCAAATAGGATATAATCACAGCAGTACAGAAAATTTCACGTAGAAATATCTAGGGAAAACTTGTTAGTAATGGGAGACAACTAAACAGTCTTTCGGCTTCTCCCATTATGGTTCGCCATCACTGGTCTGCAGATTCATTGGCAGTGGAGCTTTTACGGTGCCGAGCTGCTAGCCTAGCACCCAACCTTCACAGAAGACACACACACACACACACACACACACACACACACACACACACACACACACACACACACACACACACACACACACACACACACACACTGCACATCCTTAAAACTCATTTGACTGTAGGGAGGACATGCAGACTCTGCACAGCCAAGAACTGAACCAGAAAACCTCTTGGTCTGAGGCAACAATGAATGCTAACTGCTGCACCACCACAGCCAGCAACCGGAACAGGAGACAAAAAAAACGATTAAATTTGAAGTGCTTAAATAACAATACAAAAAATTATAATTGGCAAATGACTGAATCAGAATTGCTTACAGAACAATATCAAAAATTTATACAGGAAATAGCTGGGGGAATCCTTGTTTAGTGCCTAAGAATAACTGAAAACAGAACCACCTGGATGCTAGTACTAGTAAGACTTGCAACTTAACAGACAAGGTAAACATTCCAAACCTACAGTTGGGAATAGCTGGGATAAATCTGCAAACCTATCAAATTACAATTGGAAAAAGTCACGGATTACCTTGTAATAACTCAGAATAGCTACAGCAGAACTGCTTGGACAACAGTATACAGAAATACAACCAAATTAGCTGAGCAATATGTATGACACTGCACCAGCAAGAACATTTTTTTAAATTACACTGAAACAGGAGGAACAATAAAGAGTTGAACCTACTAGTAACAAATACACTTTGCCATGTGCTGGACATCAGTACCATATTGTAGATAGGAATGGTGAGCTGATATCTGATACTGTCCAAACACTGCACTAACACAAGTTGTTTGCACTTTAAACACATTACAGTGGTGTAATGTTATGCATGGTAATGCATTTGTAATGTAAAAGCATATACTCAAGATAACATGTTTACAGATAAATGCATCTTTCTCGCTTATTATGCAACAGGGTCATAAGTGCAAAGTATCCACCCCATCAACAAATAAATAAATAATACAAAATATGAAAAAGGCAGTTATCATGCCTAATGAGACGACATAGTAAACTTGTCTGCACTGGTCCTGATTAAATATCATAATGCTGTGTATGAAGGATTATGAGAGACTTTGAGACTATAAATATCTCATTTAAATTGTTCCAGCTCACATACTAGGGTTTCTACTGACTTAAAAATGATGATATGAGTATGTTGGTTGGTGGCAAAATATCAATTCCCAAAAAGAGATCCGCTTAACATTTTATTAATTTTAAAAACTAATGTGAGGAAGAAGTCTTGCATCACAGGAAAAGAGCTTAACAGCACAGTGGCCAATCACAACTAAGGAAACTGCTTATTACTTGCTCTAGTAAGTCATGCTATGAGAACAGATGTGTTCCAATTCTGTAGTGTTCTGTCCTGTTAACTAAGTCACGCTATGACAACAGCTGTGTTTCTATGCTGTAGTACTCTGCCACTGTAACAATGTCCTCCTATGGCAACCAATGAGAACCCAAGCTGTAGTATTCTGACTTGTACCCAAGTCATACTCTGAAAACATATCTTCCCATACTGCATAACTATGCCCTAAAAATTATGTCCTGCTATGACAACAGATGTTTTCCCATACTGTTGTACCCTGTTTGCATTAGACTAACCTACCTTTAATTTCTCTACAAACTGCCTAAAATTTGTACCACGCCATAACTCTATCATGCTATGATAACATATGTGTCCCCATGCTGTTGTATCCTGCCATTGTAACTCTGTCATGTTTTGACAATGGATCTACTTCACTTTACCTAAAACTCATTTGGCTGACACCCATTTGACTGACACCCAGTTGATGACAGACACCCAATTGACCTCAGTTTCATTTAACTGACAACTCATTTGACTGATTCCCATTTCACCGCCAGCTTCCAGTGCTGAATTTCAACATAAATCTTAAACCATAGACAAGCACACTTAGAACACCAATAACTAACCCTTTCCAGAAATTAAAAACGACTTACTTACCCTCTTAACAGAAATGGGACAATGTACAACCAAGCTAGGTGAGGGGCTATGCCTCCACACTCCCCAATGTGGGGGGCTGTGCCCCCCACCCCCCAATTATATATACTAATTCCAGGATCGCACTACATAACTTGCCTTACAGTATGGTACATGCTGTCACTACTGCTGGGAACACACAAAACATTCGCCAAACTACTTTAGATACATCCCATAAAAATGTAGAGAGACAAACCCACATTTTGAAACACTACTTTCTACATGACTATCAGAATTCTAACAGTCAGCACTGTAAGTACAGTAATTCTTTTTATCATAAGCAAGGCACAGGTGAAGGAAAACCACAAGTCTATGTCTTCAACGTCGGTGAAATGGGAGTCAGTCAAATGAGTTGTCGGTGAAATGGAATTTAGGTCAAATGGGTGTCAGTCAAATGAGTTGTAGGTCAAGTAAAGTAGACCCTTTGACAGCACATGTGTTCCCATACTGTTGTAACCTGCCATTGTAAGTCTGTCATGCTATGGCAACATATGTGTTCCCATAATGTAGCACTTTGCAATTCTAATTGTAATGCTATGACAAAAGATCCATTCCTGTATGGTAGTACTCTGTACTAGTACCCAAGTTATTCTATGACAACAGATGTGTTCCCATTGTGCTGACAGTAGATGGGCTCTCACCCTATAGTGTTTTGCATCAGTAATTCTCATGTTATGACAGTAGATGTGCTCCCATGCTAAAGTACTCTCCCCTATTTACTATGTTGTGATGCGACAAACAGATATGTTTCCATACTGCATTACTCTGCCCTGATAAATATGTCATGATATGGCAGTAGATGAGCTCCTATAATGTGTCACTCTGCCTTAATAACTACATCAGGGTAAGCAATAGATGTGTTCCCATATTGCAGTACTTTGCCTTAATAACAATGTCATGCTATGACAGCAGATGCGCTGTCATACTGTAGCCCTCTTCCCTAGTAACTATGTCATGCTAAGACAACAGATGTGCTCCACAGTACTTTGCAATAATAACTGTCACGCTATGAAGATTAATATGCTTCGATGCTGAAGTATTCTCCCCTAGTTACTATGTCCTGCTGTGACAACAGCTGTGCTTCCATACTTTAATACTCAGCCCTAATAAATACATCATGCCATAGTTCTCAACCTTCCATCTCAAAATGTATTTTATTTATTTTATTTTACATTTGTTGACCGGGATAGACCAAATGGATTCATCCATTTTCAGCGGAGGCCCGGGAAGAAAAGCTCCAAGGTAACAGATACAAAAAGAAAACAACAAAATCATTATACAGATACTGTGGAACACTACGTCTAAACATCTGTACATCTAAACATCTGGAAAAAAAAGGGCAAATGTGGAATAGTTACTAATGGTATCAACCAGGAAGCTCATAGAATGGTTATTAACCTTTTCTTTGTTCTGAAAAAGAGTTATATTGATGAATTACTATGATTTAGTATTATTGATTATTATTTGCCATGATTGTTTTTTTAATGCTTAACAATGAATATGTGTCAAACCCTTTCAATGTGTAACTGTGTGGAATACAGAATTTGTACAATACAAAATGCTGACTGTTCCTCACAATGAAGTATAGTTGACATGTCATGCTTTAACAACAGATGCATTCCCATCCTAGTACCTTGCCAGAAGAAGGTTCTGTGCTTTTAGTCAGAAGTCTACAAGAGCTTAGCATAAGATTTGTGTCTCCGAGTATCCTCATATTAGATTAGTATGAGATTAGTTATTTATTCAGTTAAGAACAATAACACACACCAGTGATTACCTAAACCAAACTCAGAGACACTCCAATCACTCAATTCAAACACAACTTCAAGGCTTATATGTTCTTCTCTGGAAATGGTAGTTAAGGATCATTGCCAGGTAAACTCCAAATATACCATGGTGAGACTTATTGTTATTTATGTTTTAGGATTTCAAATGATAAATCACAGCTGCAATGCAGTCAGCCTGAATCTCTTTCACATGCTCCATAACGTGTTTTAATTGCTGGGTGAACAACTTAGCATAATGGGAAGAACTGAAAATCTGTGCTTTCCACAACCATGCAGCTTTCCATACAACAGGAGAAAGCAACACTTAAAGGGGGGATCAGTCAGGAAACTGGTGTACAAGTCAGTGTATTATTCCAAAAGTCCCTTCTACAGTCAAGGTGTATTTTCATACTTAGTAGTGAATTAGAATCTTAGCCAATATGCACAAACACATGCATAAGCCCATACATCAGTACAGATGACAGACTTTTACATCTACTGTTGTTTTATGGATGAATGTGTTAGCCCAAAAAAATTCCAGGAGGTTGTTATCATGCTTGTCCGCTAGATGGAGTTTATTTCCAAATGAAAAGTTATAAAACACAGGCTGCAGAAATAACAGTAGTTTAGCACGTTCAGTAATTGCTGATTACTTGTCAAGTCAGGAATCACTGTTCTGAATTCCTTAAATAACTTGTTCATAATAGCAATAATGCATTGAGTTTATTCTTGACACAGTAGCAGTTAATCTATGAAATAAGTTTTAGAATGTGCATAGAACATTACAGTTCCTAACCAGATAATTAGTTTCACACTACTCATACCCTAACCACTTGTCACAAATGCAAAGACCGCAATGCTCTCTCAAAATCAGTGGCGTAATTTGTAAAAATTATGCAGATCAACTCAAAGGCTTGTCTTTCTTCATACAGGCTACTGAGAAACAAAGTCTACCTTGCATAGAGAGCTTCAACAGACTTTTTTTTTCTCAGACTTATCAAACATTTGAAAATCTAGTGGTATTATAAACACTCACTCGAGAGATTTATATTTTATCACAGAGAAAACTGCTTCTATAGAACCATTTTGACTCCACATAAATCAAAGTACTTTTCTGACTCTATGCAAATGTAATTTGGACAAATGGACAGGTAAATTCAAATTCATCCCTGGTTTAATAATACCCATGTCCCTCATGAAACTTTGTTTGTCTTGTTTCAGGGTTATTCATATGCAAAATAAAAGGGTTACAAACTACCATGGGAATGTAAGGCTAGACTTCTTAAAATCCTTACATACCAATAGGCTCATTAAGTACCTATGAACATATATTACGACAGTATATTCTTCTTCTTTTGGATTTTCCTGGTTAGGGGTCGCCACAATGGATCACCTGTCCGCTCATGATTGGCAGTGGAGTTTTACGGTGTCGAGTTGCCAGCCCAACCTTCCACAGAAGGCACACACACACACACACACTCACACCTAGGGCCAATTTAAAGTGTCCAATCCACCTACAACATGTTTTTGGAATGTGGGAGGAAACCAGAGTACCCAGAGGAAACCCACGTGACCACAGGGAGGACATGCAGACTCCGCACAGAAGGCACCCCAGCCAAGGATCGAACTGGAGAACCTCCTGCTGTGAAGTAGCAATGCTAACCGCTGCACCACTGCGGATGCCTGGTCTGCAGCTTGTTAATTATCTGTTATCATTAGTTTTCACTGTTTAATGATACAGTATGACCCAAGGTGGATAAAAGTGATACGAGTCATAATTTCCTTTTTGCTCTTTCTTTTCCGTTGACCAACTCCAGCTGTTTGGGAGGATCGAATCAATGACTGAGAATTCTTTATGAGTCTAGTACCATGGAAAGTTTTTACTTCTCATACATTTCCTTTGCTTGATCAGTATAAACCTTCAGTATCTATTATGATGCTTCATAAAGACTCAGCTAACTTGGATGTGTGACTAGCCCATGTAAGATCTTTTACTGTGCTTTTAGAATGAGGTATGGCACACAACATGCTTTCTCTGTCTACAAAGACTCTACTTTTTATAGGTGTACAGGTTTATAGAAGTCACTAGACCATCAGTCCAGCCTGGCCGCAGTAGTTCCCGCTACTTGCTTCTCCTACCCATAAGGGACAGAGGGGCAAGACCAGAGATGAATTTCTGATTCCCTATCCACTTATTAATCTTAGTTTTGAAAAAAAGTTAGGGATCTGCTTTATCTGATATAGGTAAAGAATTCTATTCTGTTTAGCTTAATATGTACATTTAGATCTATAAACTTGGTATATTTGCAATCCTAAGCTTTTTGAAAGCTTTTTTGTTCTCTTCTGCAACATCAACAGAACAGTTTATAGGGACAGATACATTTTGCAGAGGATACCTCTGCTACGGAACAGACTCCCATCCACATAAAACACAGTTCACTCATGTTCATTTTCAAGTGCAACTTAGATCTATGGATGGGAAAAAGAAAATGCCCTGCAGAACTGCCCCGGGTACTACTAATGAACAGAGCCATCTCCTAAATGCTTTATGCAGTGCATGGTTCCCCTCATATTATCTATGGTATGATTCCCAGTTATTTTCATTAGGGGTAATATATAATTATCGACCATGGGATGGGTAAGGCCAATCTATATACAAATGGGATAGATTAATACGAGCACAAAAAGGGAAATTGGGTACACTTAAAATGGCCCACAAGGGTAGCTAGCTTAGTACTCACCTATAAACCTATGTATATGAGCTCTAGGAAGACAGAGCCATTTGCTAACTTTAAGCCGGAGAGAGGTGACTACATAAAAGTTTGCAAGAAACAAAGTAAAGAGACAGGAAGCCACTCTATGTAGTTTAAGGAGTTCCTATATGAGATTTTTTTACGGCAAAATGTTGAAGTATTTCTACTCAGGTGATATGTCTTGATATATACCTGCAACAAGGGTCATTATATTCCAGTATAAGTTTGGAGAGGCATATATAGGGACTTCTTTTGACCTGACGGACATGCCATAAGTAATTAGCTGGGCTAGCTAAAAAGATTTCTTAATTTTCAAAGCAGAATTTACTATCCATGAATATGCCCATGTACCAATTTTGAGTGAGGTGAGGTATCATTTATATGTTAGGTGCAGAGGTGTTGTAGTTTATCATTGTGTATAATACTGCATTTAGCTGCTGACACCAGCTTTGACATTAGCAAAGCAAATGCCAAAGTGCATTGGTTCCAGAATGGAATTCTGCATGATGTCACCTGACATGAATCTTTAATAGAAAAGTGTGCCACCATACCTGAGTGGGTTCTGTCTGTCACTTACTATTAAATGAGTTACTCAGGGCTTTATATTCATTCATGTTAGTTTTCTATAAGGCCAGACTGTGTAATAATCCTGATGACCTCGGCCAGTTCCATGAAGGCAGGATCCACACAGTTGCCATTCTCTAGTGACTCTGAGACCTTCTCAAAGAACCAAAGCACGAACAGCAGAGCAGTCCCAAAGAAAAAAATGAAGGCAGATGTAGGAGCAAATAAATTTGATGCGGACCAGGATTAAGCACTTTTATAAACAAGATACTTTATCAGAATCAGGATTCTGATAAAGTAACTTGTTTATGAAAGCGCTTAATCCTGGTCTGCATTAAATTTATTTGCTCCTACATCTGCCTTTCGTTTTTTCTTTGGGACTGCTCTGCTGTTCGTGCTTTGGATTTTTGTCTTCAGTGTTTTGGTTATTACCTTCTCAGAGAAATCCACTAGGTTAAGTAGGCAGGATCTAACTCTGGCAAAGCCAAAATAATTTGGGCTAAGAGCTTGTAAGCCACCAATATTTTAACTTATGATTTCCATGATTATGCATTCCATTAGTTTAGAAATGATACTGATAAGGCTAATTGATCTGTGGTTTACAAGATCAATGATATGGTTCTCTTTGGGAAAGGGTACCACAGCAGCTGTTCTCCAGGAATCAGGTTTTTTATCTATTAGAGACATTAAGATTGACTAGGTTTGTCAGTGGTAACAAAAAAACAGCTTGGTGTGTTGTCTGGTTTTACTCTAGTATTTTTTTATTTGGACTGTACTTTTTAAGGGAATGCTTAATGGATGGTGTAAAATGAAGACACAGGAGAAAAGAAGTAAGAAGTTTGAGTTAAATTTGTCCACTAGTATACCTGCAATTTTCTAGGGTCAAAGTTTATAGTGCAATTAAATACGAGTCCAGTGTAGTGCTCACAAACACAGCTGACTCATTTAGTGACTAGTGCTGATCCCAAGCTACCTCCCCAACAATAAATAAATAAATACATCTATTTTCCCACATGGCACTCAGCATCTGCATCCAAGGTCCTTGTAGCAGGTCAGATGTTCTTAGTTCCTCAACTTGTGGAAAACAAAAGAGGTCTTCTTTAAAACTGTACTACATTATAGCAGTCAGTTTGCAACAAGTTACACCACATTCAGAGTGCTTCAGTCTTCATAGCAAAAACAGTATTTCCTTAGAGATTATGCCCCCTTATGCCTTGCACCTGAGGGAGCTGCACCCTCCATAGCCATGCTTCTGGTAGTGCTAATTACTCTTTCTAAGATTCTTGACATAGTTAAAAATGCTTTGTTCTTGTCCTTGGATGATGTGGCAATGTTTAGTTTGTATTTTACTTTGAAGGTTCTGATATTTCACATTAATTCTGCATTATCATTATGAGGTATCTTTCAGTGCTGGGGGATTTAAGTTTATTCTTTAAAACCGTTAGATTTATCTTGATGTAGATTTTTTTTTCTTGATACTGGATTTTCACCATAGTGACTTGTTTTCAAACTTAGTATTTTATTTGTGGCAACTGAGAATAACTGCCTCAGTGCAAGAATTTTGGCAAATGTAGAAATCAGTGTTATATGCCTCTGTTTTAGCTCTGCAGTCCTCTTGGGGTGGGGAGAACTTACCTCTTTTGGTCGTCAACTAGAGTTAGGAAGTTAGCCTTGGAGAAGCCCCCAAAGACAGTAGGATTAGAGAGCAACTGAGGCTATGATCTGATGGAGAATACTATGGCAGGGTTGTCAAAACTGACTAGGGATAAGATGACAGTAGGTGAAGGGAATTGTGAAACTAAAGTTGTAAGAACCAAATTGATTAGGTTTAAGTCTCTTTTAGAGGTGGATTCTATCTATTTAAGAAAGTCTGCATTGGCAAAAACCTGAAACCATTGTGTATATTTGTCTTTCGTTTTGCATGTCTGCCACTTTATCATTAGGTAATTAAACTATTTCAAATTAATTCTATTAGGTTCAATAGTTAGGGACTGCAGTTTGATAAGGTAGGAGTTGTAGGCTGTGGGGATCAAAGAAGAAGTTTTGTAGTCAGCAATGGTGTTCTAGGTGAACGTGCTTATAGATACCATGACATGCAGGATTGTAGAGTGCTATCTTATATAATTATTAAAAGGTGATGGACCTGTGAATAAATACTCTACCACTGGTAACACAGCCACTCTCACTGGAGGGTTTAATCAAGTGGTAGGCATTAAGTCCAGGTAGACATGAGGTGCTGATACTGGACTGGCTTCCATGTGTCCATAGCTATACAGATGTGATTGCTTTCAAGCATCATAAAGGCTTCCTGATCAGACAACTAACTATTCAGGCTTTTAGCACTGACCAGCACAACATTAATATTGGGTTGATCAGAATTTGTTAAACTGGTAGGCAGGGGAAACTGAGACACGTACACACACACACACACACACACACACACACACACACACACACACACACACACACACACACACACTGACCTCCTAGAAAGACACTAATTGCTGAGCTATTTGTTGAAGTATTTCTATTTTTGTTTGCTTGTTTGTTAACTCCTTCACTCCAATGGAACTCATGAAGTTTGCACCGTAACATCCAATGGGCGGGGCTTAAGCCTTTTGACAGAATCAAATTATATCCTCACATTTCAAATAAATGTTCATATCCCTGGAACTATAGGGGTTATGAAATGAGCATAAATAGTAAACCATTCAGCACTAATTATGTTTGTAATTGTAGTATTCTTTAGGTTCTGGGTCTAAAACGGAATTTTATAACTCACAGTCAACACAGCAACTATAACGTTTGTAATATTTTGTAAATAAATTACAATATCCCAGCAACCACCCAAGATACACACGTACTGCCAGCAGTATTTTATTCATCTAGCTGAGAGCTTTCATAAGAAGCTAAGGAGTTCTGTCTGCATTCCGTGGTTGTTGAGATATTTAGAAAAATGCAAAAATTATATCTATATAAATTAATATGAAAAAAACAACTAAATATCTGGTAACCTGCACTAAACCGAAGTCCAGTATTAATTCAGTTGAGTTTACCATTATGTAAGCTTTAAAATAAAATTGTTTAAAACCTTGTGCATAGCATAGTTTTAGAATTATTGATGCAAATATGAACAAGCAATATTTGACACCTAGAGGCATTTGTAGGAGTTAACTGCAGATGCTGTGAACTCCAAAATTGTGAAAGAACTAGTAACATTAAAAAGCATACTGGTGTTGCCCAGATAAAATCACCAAACCTTTATTGAAAATAGTAAAAAGCTTCACTGACTAAGCGCTTTCACCCTGATAGGGCATCTTCAGAGTCGACTCTATCAAGGTGAAAGCGCTTAGTCAGTGAAGCTTTTCACTATTTTCAATAAAGGTTTGGTGATTTTAACTGCAGATGCACCTGGAGGCATCACTTGGATGTAATGAGTTAACTGGGTAAAGCACTGATCCACGTGGATCTTTTTCAGACTCATCCCAAGAGCACAGTCCGGTTAAGTGATTTGCTCAGAATCCTAGAGCAGGCTATGGGAAACAATCCCTAGAAACATTTCATTAATAACTCATAGCCTTAATCCTCTGCACTACCTGCCAAACCTGTCAATTGTTTTATGTTTATATTATTACATCGTTTCCTGTTCAGGCAGGATGTTGTTCAAAACCAGCTGTTTGTCAGCCTTAGAAACATAAAAGGAATGGTCAACCATGTCCCTCTTATAGGTTCATAAGTTCATAGGTCGATACTAGGCTATTGGCCCTAAGGCCTATATAAGCCTAGCCAAAAAGGTACCCTGGCTTTCGCCACCCAAGAAAGTTATTTTCCTGTGTCCCTGTCGAGCAGAGCCACAGAAGTGATCCCTGGAGTGAATTTCCTATCTCTCATCCAATCATCAAGATTATTATTGAAGAGTGCTAATGAGGAGCTTTGTTTGATATAGATAGGTAGTTTGTTCCAGAGTATGGGAAGTCTCTGGGACAGGAATTTATCCCTCCAGCATATTCTGTTTATTGTGATGACAAGGTTTGGGTCCCTAAAGTGTGTAGCTCGGAGGGATTGGGATTTCTTTAAGTGGAGCATGTCCAACAGCTCTGGGTTTGACATAGCTTTGTATGTTAGGCAGAGATCGCCTCTGAGTAGGCGATATGCGACAGAGTAAAGATGGAGTTTTTTGAGGCAGTCTGCATAGGGCATCTGTTTGAGGCTGGTAATCCTCTTTGTGAGGTACTTCTGCAGCCTTTCCAGTTGTTGTAGATGTCTTGTGAGGTACATACCAAAAGGGGTGCTGTATTCTATAATGGGTCTAATGAGTGACAAGTAGAGGGGAACAATGACCTCTGTTTTCCTGGATGAGAAACTATTTTGTGATGAGGTGTGCCATGTAGAAGGATTTCCTGACTACTGTGGCAATGTGATTATCAAAGGGGAGACTACTGTCCACCTGTGTCCCAAGGTCTCTTATCACACTTTCGATGTTAAGTAGACTACCACTTATGTGGTACTTCATGGGTAGAGAGTTTTTACCAAAAGGAATGACAATGCACTTTTTGGCATTGAGCTTGAGGCCATGGCTTTGACACCAGGCATTTGTCTCAGTGACGCCCTTTTGTACAATGTCCTCATCGTTAGGAGTTTCGATTATGGCTCCTAGTTTTCAGTCATCTGCGAACTTCGTTAGCCAAAGACCTTCTGTGTTAGCCTGTACTTCAGAGAAGAAGATACCAAACAAGAGAGGACCCAGGACTGAACCCTGTGGTACACCACTTGTCACTGGTCTGAAGTCGGATTTGGAGTCTGCTACTTTCACAGTGTGGGTTCTGTCAGTGAGCCAGCTGGCAACCCATCTTCTGACATAGGGATTTATACCTAGTTCAGTGAGTTTATCTATAAATCCAGAGTGAGGGATGGTGTCAAAAGCCTTGGCAAGATCTAGATAGGCTGTCTGAACCACCTTAAGCTCATCTATGGCTTTGGTGACTGCCTCAAAGAAGTCTATCAGGTTTAGAAGAAATGATCTGCCTTTTACAGACCTGAACTGGGTGGGGTCCAGAGTTTGGAGATCACCAATGTCATTGTTTATAAGTTCCATGATGATACGTTCCATAGTTTTGCAGACCAGGCTCATCAGGCTAATGGGGTGGTAGTTCCCGGTGTCTGTGGTGGCTCCCCCCCTTTGTGGAGTGGTATAACCATCACTGTGAACCATTCAGTGGGCACAAAGCCTGAGGTGAGGCTATGACTGAACATGGTACTTAGGTGGGGTGCCAGTTCGTTCTGTAGTTTATGTAGAACACAGCCTGGGATATTGCCAGGTCCAATGGATGTTGTGTTCTTGGCTTTGGATAGTGTGGTTTTTACCTGTGCAGCCATGATTACAGGAACTTTGCATTCTTCCGGTATAGAGATGGGCCCTTTAGGGGGTGAGAAGGGGAGTAAAGATAGCACTGAACCTATCTGCCAGGATGTTGTCACCTCAAGTCATATCTTTATTCTCTTCATATTCTTCTAATTGTATTAAAAGTTTAAATGTGCATACCCCAGTATACTGCAAGTTGAAAGATACATACTCTAATATACTACACCCTTCTATCTGTACTTCTAAAACACTACTTCATAAATATGATATGAGCTGTCTTGAATACTGTAATCGAATCATCTTTAAGTTACATTAAAATCTACAGTCATGGGCTTGCCAACTCAAGTCATATCTTATTCAATTGCATATAAATTCAAAGAAGGCAACTTGTTTTCAATATCATGATCATTTTTCTAGCACTCCATTTATCAGGCTAGTTTCTTCAATATTTTTTTCACACCTAGAATATTCAGGTGGATGGTTTAGACATTTGATCTTCCTTTTGGTACTTGTCTGGTTGCTCTGTGACTAATGACAATGTAGGAAGGATGTCCTCTCCATATGAATTGGTGCTGGACTGTATTGCTACGCCCTGCAGTAGTAGTTCAGGTGTGGACAGGATCTGAAATTATGGCTATATATGGAAAACATTTAACTAGCAGAGCTGGTTTCCATTGGCTGGGACCAGATTTATAACTGGAGTAGCCCTACAGAGTTGGTGTGTGTGATAATCACATTGTATTGGTGCAAGATATACTGTTTCTAATTATGATTACCAAGAATATAAATGACTCAAGATACTGATTGTTAACACTGTCCATTACTAAACTCAATGAAAAATAGAATGATATTAAGAGTAGGCTTTTAAAACTAGGCTTACGTGACCTTACTAAGTACCAACAACTCTGAGGCCCAAAAAGAAACGGAAGGCTAGCCCCTAATCTGACTAAGTGAGCTTACCTCAGGTCCAAATAAATGGTGATCTTTAGTTACCCAATGATACTTTGAGGAACAGGATTTTAATGGGAGCTTGCAATCTACAAGAAAAGTGTCTAGGTATTTGATCTAAATGTGCTGTAAACATTTAAAGAGATTATTACCTATCTCCCCAACATTCAAGAAACTCTTATAAGCTTTCCAAAGGTACGTTCTCCAACACCATCTACTAAATTTCATGAGGTAGTAAGTCTTGCCCCAATTTTCTCTCACAAATTAGTCATTGGGCATGACTTCATCTCTTAAAAAACATCCTCTCTCCAAATGTGCTGGGCCAACTACCATTAAAAACTCATTCTTAAGCCATGCATTTCCGGTTCTTGCCAGCCACATAGTTACATTTACAAATTTCCTCTCTGGATATTAATTTTGTAGTTTTAATTGCAATGGTTATTTCACTTCAAAAAAAGACAATTCCTTAGGGCTTATTAATTTAAGCAAACCAACTACTTGTGCCCACTAGGAAAATTCTTACACATAAATGTCGGAATATGCAGAAGAAGATTTCACCCTTTCAGCCACAACAGCATGGGTTCAGGGCTGGTTTAGTAAACAGTAATAACCTACTCTCTTACTGATCAGGTATAATGCAATATGGAGATGTCTTATTACTGGAGCCCTGATCCTCAGCCTTTAAAACTGTAGATCATAGACTGTTTTAGGAAGGTTATTCCCTGTGGTACAGCAAGGGCTATTCATTCTATCTCACATGTAGCACTTTTAGAACCCATTAATACCCCACTGTGTCTCAAAATGGGTTGTTTAAGGCAAGGGAACCCCCAAGGCTCAGTACTTGGATCCATCTTATTTTCAGTATTTATTAACAATTAGAATTTTGTCTTTGCAAAGGCTGGTCTTACACAGTATACAAATGCTACATTACTAGTGATCACAGCTTCCTTTCCTACAGCACTGCAGGAGAAACTAGGGAAAGATGTTGCCGTTGCCTGGAACTAACTGCTCGATAATAATTTGGTTATTATATCTAGCAGCTCTGCAGTCATGTTATTATAGAACCCTATAAAGGTGCTCTAATCTTCCTAGAATCATAATTCAGATAGTTTAATGGGCAGATAGGAACAGTTTGAACAACAGAAGTACCTAGGTGTTTTCATAGCTCAAACTTTCTTTTAATAAAAACAGAACCGATAACGTAAAAAAGGAATTAAGCCATTGAAATAATCCTAAAAACGGCCCAGCTTGTTAACCTGGAATGCACAGCTTATATTAAACTTAATGACTTAATGCTAAGTACATACTGCTGGTTATTTCAGCATACCAATCATTACAAGGCATGCTTGAAGTACGCTTTTTTTTTGGGGGGGGGGGGCATTTTTGCACTGGACTTTAACATAAGTAGGTTGGGAGAAAGAATACTTTTATATAATCTGTTGAAAATCCTAGAGAACAAAGCTAAAACAGCAGAACTCAATTCAGTTTGTGGATGGTTCTTGAAAAGTAAATGTGTCTCTTTCTGAGGGAAGCATATTATCAGATACCTTTAAAACAGTTAGCGCAATGAATGGGTGTGAGATGGTGGGTCGATATTAGAAGAGTTACATGAGCATAAATTTGATTTCTGCATTAGTAACTGTATTTAGAGCACAACCTAGAGCTGTTTACTGAATTTCCTGTTTGCACTTATTTTTAAAATCGTTTTTTTCTCAAAACTTGCATTTTATCTGTCTTTGGCCTAGCACTCTTGTGTGGGGTCATTTACTGCACTGTTATAACTTGCTGATACTTGTTAACCTCTGCTATCTCTGAAAAACAAAAACAAAAAAATCTTGCTTTTTCCCACTTTTCTGAGATTTAAAAAAGTTCATTTACAGGCTTGCTGTTCTTGAACTGTTTGTAAGTTTCTGTGAGGCCATTTTTTGCTTGGGCTAAGGGAAAGTCTCTCTGTTGATCAGTGGCAGTGAAAAACAATGAGCAGCCTGTCTGCCCCCGTGGGAGTGGTTACTGACTTGAAACTGTAGTTTTATTGGCCATTCTGGGTCAATTCCAAAACTCCTTCATCTTCCTCTCTTAAAACCTGGTTGCCTCGTGGTTTTGGCGTCTTTTCAGGCTTGTTGGCTGTTGGTGAAGCACCCACCAAGAGGAGAAAACTCTGAGAGAAGAAAGGAGCCACTTTTGAGACTTTAAGTATTTTTTCTCTGTTTATTTGCTAAGTTTTTCTGCATAGCCGCCTATTTTGAGTATTTTCTGGCTTGTTAAATTTGATTTCTGCATTAGTAACTGTATTTAGAGCACAACCTAGAGCTGTTTACTGAATTTCCTGTTTGCACTTATTTTTAAAATCGTTTTTTTCTCAAAACTTGCATTTTATCTGTCTTTGGCCTAGCACTCTTGTGTGGGGTCATTTACTGCTCTGATATAACTTGCTGATACTTGTTAACCTCTGCTATCTCTGAAAAAACAAAAAAAAAAAAAATCTTGCTTTTTTCCCACTTTTCTGAGATTTAAAAAAGTTCATTTACAGGCTTGCTGTTCCTGAACTGTTTGTAAGTTTCTGTGAGGCCATTTTTGCTTGGGCTGAAGGAAAGTCTCTCTGTTGATCAGTGGCAGTGAAAAACATTGAGCAGCCTGTCTGCCCCCGTGGGAGTGGTTACTGACTTGAAACTGTAGTTTTATTGGCCATTCTGGGTCAATTCCAAAACTCCTTCATCTTCCTCTCTTAAAACCCTCTTTTGCGCGTTTTTGAGCATAGCGCAACAACGGGCAGCGCCGCCTAATTGGGTTTAAACTATTCCTGGCTCCACAAAGTCTGCTCTTCACTTTTTCCCTTAGAACTGCTCTACCTCTCAATTTAAACACCATATTCTCATTCTAAGGCCCTTCACTGGTCCAATTAAGTAATCCTACAAGTTAGCACTATTAAACCATAAGCACTACTTACTCTTATAATCTCTACGATCACCCTGTCCTCTATTGGTCCATCTTAAATTCAGTTTCCCTATTACTCTAGCATGTCCAAAGGTCAGTCAATGGTTTCCTCTCCAGTCCAGCTGGTGAATCTGGGAATTTTGAGGCAATGTTACAACTGTCTCATGTACACGGACAACCCTCTCCTCCTCCAAACAGGTTCAAATATATGTGAAAGATGCAACTATTTAGCCAAACTGGAGGCTGAGCTCTCTCATCTCAAAACTGGTGTAACCAGTCAGGAGGAGAAGGTAACCTCACACAACACAATTCCAGTATCACATAGTCCCACCACATCAGCGAACCAAACACATAAATACACAAAAACATACTCGGAGGCTATAAATAAAAATCTACCTAAGCAACAGAGACCTTCAAAGCAGACATCCAAGCAAACGCTACCTCAAAACAAAACACACACAACACATAACCCACAAAGTCAGTGTGCCAAACAGCCACAGCCCTTAAGGCTGAATAACACACCTGATACTCTTGTTATAGGTGACTCTATTGTCAGACACACTGACGTCCCGCTCACCAGGCTGAACAAAGAGAAGGTCACAGTGAGCTGCCTGTCGGGCGCTAGGATCCGCCACATAACGCAAGCACTCAGGTCACTCCAAAGCAAATACAAATATGACTTAGTCATTGTACATGCTGGTGTGAATGACCTGAGACATACCTCCCTGGACTACATGAAAAGGGACATAGAGGAGCTCTCTGATCATGTAGCCCAGGCTGGTATGACCCTGACCTTGAGCACCATCTTACCCTCACCTAGAATGATGCCACAGTACAAAGACAAAATGATCAATTTTAACAATTGGCTAAAATGTTGGTGTCATTCAAAGGGGATCCAGTGTCTGTCAGCCTGGGATGACATGCTCGACAAGCCACGTTGCTTCGCTAGGGACGGCTTGCACCTGTCACCACTGGGCTTTCGGATATTGGCAAAGGCTCTTGCCACCCCCATAGTGCCTTTTTTAGGCAAGGCTCAAAAGTCAAACCCAACCCCATAGAGAGCACAAGGAACAAGAAACTAAGGGTAATGCTGCTAAACGCCAGAAGTCTTAACCTCAAGATGCACGCACTCAAAGCTCTCCTCAGTATGGAGAACATCGATATCTGTGCAGTGACAGAAACCTGGTCCCAGGCTCCAGAGAGCACCCCAGCACTACCAGGCTATACCTCATATCATGCTTTTCGGCCCCAAAACCCGGACCGAACCACAAAAGGAGGGGGAGTTTCCATATTTATCAAGGATATCCACACCTCCAGGTTAGTGGCATTGCACGAAGTATCGGAGACCATCCATGTGCAACTCACAGTGGGCAACACTGCTTTTCAGTTTATAGCATCCTACAGACCACCCTCTCAAAGTCAGGAATCCCATTCGGCTTTCCTGAAAACATTGGAGAACATGAAGATCTCTCCGAACACCATTATATTGGGCGACTTCAACTACCCAAACATTGACTGGAAGCACTACTCAAGCCCCAGCACCTTAGCCCAAAGATTCCTGGAAATTATAAACTCAAATGCTATGGAACAACTAGTCACCACTCCCACAAGAGGGGACAACATACTAGACCTGATCATTACCAACATGGGGACTCTATGCTCCACACCAGAAGTATATCCCTCATTGGTAAGATCAGACCATAAATTAATTTCACTGGATGTCCACATCCCGACCCCACCCCAGCCCAGAAAACCACAGTGAAAAACTTCTCAAAAGCGAACTTCTCACTTCTCAAAACCGAAGTGGAATCCTTCAAGGCCACAGGGCCAGTGGAAACTACAGCCCAAACTGCAGAATCCTATATAAATGCATTCTACAGACATCTCCAGGAATGCATGGATCATGCTATCCCAAACAAAACCAAGACCCAATCATCCAAAGGCAGGTGTCCAGTCTGGTGGACCCCTGCCATAAATAAACTGTATAACAGAAGGAGGAAGCTACTACATGATAGAGCAAAATCCCTAATAGGGAAGGCATCTCTGATCAGTACTAGCAAAAACTTACAATCCCTCATAAAATCCTCCAAGGCCAGCTTCGAGAGAAAAATTGCACAGGACACCAAAGACAATCATAAGGCTTTTTTCAGTTATGTTAGAAACTTGGGATGCAACTCCCAGACTTGTTCTGAGTTGATTCTAAATGACAAAAAATACACTGAACCCACATACATCGCCAATATCCTGGCAGACAGGTTCAGTGCGAACTTCTCCACCCCCCCTCCCCAAAAGAGCAAATATCTATCCCGGCAGAGGGCTGCCTCCCAAACATCTCAGATGCTCAGGTGAAGGCTGCCCTCTCCAAAGCAAAAAACACTGCTTCCATGGGACCAGATGGCGTCCCAGGTTGCATGCTACATGAACTACAAGAGGAACTAATCCCTCAAATAAAACAGCTATACAATCTCAGCCTCACTACAGGATATGTGCCCACAGAATGGCGTACAGCAACAGTGGTCCCACTCCACAAAGGTGGAGCATCTACGGACCCTGGAAACTATCGCCCCATAAGCCTGACTAGCTTAGTTTGCAAGGCTATGGAGAGGATCATCATGGAGCTCATAAACAAAGACATTGGGGACCTACAGACACTAGATCCTACCCAGTTCGGCTTTGTCAAGGGCAGATCCTGCCTTTTGAACCTGGTTGACTTCTTTGAAACAGTCACCAAAGCCATAGATGAAGGAAAGGTAGTCCACACAGCCTATCTGGACCTTGCAAAGGCATTTGACACAATACCCCACTCGGGCATCATAGATAAGCTATCCAGCTTAAATATAAACCCCTATGTCACAAGATGGGTCGCAAACTGGCTCAAAGACAGAACCCACAGAGTGAGAGTTGCTGGAGCCATGTCAGACTCAAAACCGGTCACAAGTGGCATCCCACAGGGTTCTGTCCTGGGACCACTCTTGTTCGGTATATACTTTTCCGAGGTACAGGCAAACGCGGGAGGACTATGGCTCACCAAGTTCGCAGACGACTGCAAACTGGGTGCCATAATCAACTCTCCAGCTGACACAAACATCCTTCAAAAAGGTCTCACAGAGACAGATAACTGGTGCCAGCGCCATGGTTTAAAGCTAAATGCCAAAAAATGTATAGTCATACCCTTTGGCAAAAACAATGTGCCCACAAATTACCACATAGGCGGAAACCCATTAAGTACAGAGAAAGTTATTAGAGACCTGGGGACCCAAGTTGATAGCAATCTCTCCTTTGAAAACCACATTGCCAAAGTGGTTAGAAAGACCTTCTACATAGCCCACCTCATCACGAAAGGTTTCACATCTAGATCAAGAGAGGTAATCGTGGCAGTTTATTCATCCCTCATCAGGCCCATCATAGAATACAATGCCCCTTTTGGGATGTACCTTACCCGACACCTGCAGCAATTAGAAAGACCCCAAAAGTATCTCACCAAGAGGATTAAGGGTCTCAAACAGATGCCATATACTGCTCGGTTAAAAAAACTCCAGCTCTACTCAGTTGCATACCGCCTACTTCGAGGCGATCTATGCCTGACATACAAAGCTATGTCAAATCCAGAATTAATGGACATGCTCCACCTCAGTAAATCTAAATTTCTTATAGCCACACGCTCGAGGGACTTGAACCTCAGCACAGAAATAAATAGAACTTGCTGGAGGGACAGGTTCATAACCCAGAGGCTCCCTTCGCTCTGGAATAGAATTCCAGTTCATGTGAGGCAGAGCACCTCACTGAATCTCTTCAAGAAGAATCTCGATAAGTGAATGGGGGATCGTAGGTTTGTCCCAGGGATTACTCCTGTGTCACTATTAGACAGAGGCACAGTAAACTAAACCTTAAAAAAGGGCACAGTATACTCAAATCAAGGGGTGGCGTAAGCCATACAGAATTGGGCTAGGCTTATAATTGCCCCAGGGCAGATAGCCTAGTATGAACCTATGAACCTATGATGAAAACTGACCTTTTTGTTTGTTTCAGGAGAAAATAGAAACAACTGCATTTTATTGCAAAGATTTTTTTACAGAGGCCAATTGACCATAGTTGTGTATGTTCCTGTGTAGGTATGATATGGGAGAAAGTACAATTGTGTACACTTACCATAAATGTAGATGTCTGAGTGTATTCACTGTTGCAGTCATCACATTTAGGTTATCCCTGCCAGGGTAGTCCTCGGCCGGCTCAAATACCAGAGACTTAGTATTTCTGCATCGGTTGCTGTCACTTGAGGACTGACGTCAGGTCGCCAGTAGTATAAAGTAAGGCAGCTAACACCATTACATCAGTTTTTCTTGCCCTAACCTATCAGGAGCCCTCAAAGTAGGAGGCCAGGTTCTGGTGGAAGAACCCCACCAGTGGAAAATAAATACCAATATGTCCCTTGTAAGGAAAGGAGAACAATAAGAAAGTATGGTAATGAAAGGAGAAAGAGAATAAAGGGGATGGAGGAAGGGAAATCAGGACTGCAACAGTGAATACACTCTAACATCTACATTTATGGTAAATGTACAACAACTGTACTATGTTCTTCATGTTTCACTGTTGCAGTCATCACATTTGGGTAGATTCCCAAAGCTGACGAAATGGGTGGAGGCAGTCAAGGAATCTAGGGGCTGGCTAGGATGCTATGCCCTGGATTTGGAGAAGAGGCAGGTGGTAATGCTTGGTAAATGTGTGAACAGATGTCCAGGTGGCAGCCTCCAGGATGCCCCTGGTGGGGACTCCTCTGAGGAAAGCTCCAGAGGTGGAGGCTGCTCTGGTGGAGTGTGTCCTGACCCCCTTGGTGGGAGGCTTTCCATGCTGTTTGTAGCAGAAATGGATGCAGTGTGCTATCCATTTAGAAATGGTTTGCTTGGAGATGGCTTTGCCTTCTGCCCCTGTAGCAAAGCTAACCAGCAATTGATCAGACTTTCTGAAGGATTTAGTCCTGTCCAGATAGAATCTGAGCTGTCTGTGCACATCTCGGAAGTGCAGAATCCTTTCGCCCTTGTTCTGGGGGTTAGGAAAGAAGGAGGGCAAATGAATGGATTGGTTGAGAGCCACACTGGAAACCACCATGGGCATGAAGGATGGGTTAGTTCTGAGGGATACCCTGTCTGTATGGAAAATGATGAAGTGTTCCACAGCCAAGAGTGCTTGCAGCTCAGATACTCTTCTGGCTGAAGTGATGGCCTGAAGGAATGCTGTCTTCCAGGAGAAAAATTTTAACTCTGCAGAAGAAACTGGTTGGAAAGGGGGCAGGGTGAGCTTTTCCAAGACAAAGTTAAGGTCCCAAGCTGGTGCTGGTAGCTTACTGGGGGCCTCAAGTTGCTAGCCCCTCTGAGGAACTGTTTGATCAAAAGGTGTGAGAAAAGGGGTTGCTTAGTGGGAAAATGAGCAGAAATAGCAGAGGCATGAGTTTTTATAGAGGAGAAAGAGATGCCACTGTGTAGTAGGTCACCTAAGTAATCCATGATGAGAGGGACGGAGGGCTGTGCTGTATTGGCTCCCTTAGCCTGGATCCAGGTGCAGAACCTTTTCCACTCATCTGCATAAGACCTTCTGGTGCTAGGACGTCTGGCCTCATGGATAACATCCAGAACCTGTTTACTGAGGATGGCAGATTGGTTCGGAGTTGGGGAATAAGCCAAGCTGCCAAATTGAGTGTCTGCAATTGGGGATGCATGAATTCCCCTTCCTTCTGGGTCAAGAGGTTTAGAATCTGAGGAAGATGCCATGGAGGTAGCAGGGACAGGCTGCGCAGCAAGGGGTACCAGTGATGTCAGGGCCAGTCTGGAGCTATAGGAATGGTCCTTGGTTTTTCCTCCATTATTTTGAGCAGTACCCTGGGGATGAGAGGTAGGGGAGGAAAGGCATAAACCAATAGATTGACCCAAGGGAAGGACATGGCATCCACTTTCCAAGCCATGCAGGGATGTTCCCTGGTGCAGAATTTACTGAGCTGATGGCTGGTGTGGGAGGCAAAGAGGTCGACCTTTGGGGTTCCCCATTTATGAGTTCTTAGGCTGAAGGTACTTCTGTTGAGTTGCCACTTGTGTGGGTCCAGAAAAATTCTGCTTAATTGGTCTGTCAGAGAGTCGAGAGAGCCTGGTAGGTATTGTGCTAACAGGTGTAGTTGCATGGAAGAGGCTGTGAGCCAAAGGGTCATGGTCAGTCTGCATAGAGGGTAGACATGAGTCCCTCCCTGCTTGTTGATGTACCACATCACAGTGGCATTGTCTGTTTTAATCAGGAGAACCCCTGGAGAGTGAAGGGGTTTGAAAGCTATCAAGGCATGCTGCACAGCCATCATCTCTTTTAGACTGATGTGCAGAGGGATTTGCTGTGGGCTCCATTGTCCTTGTATGCACCTGCCATTCAGGTGTGCACCCCAAGCACAGTCTGATGCATCTGTGGTGAGGGTCTGGGCGGCAAGGGGTGGGGAGAAGGGAGGTCCCTTCTTGTGAGAGCATGCTGTTGTCCACCAAAGAAAATCCTTTCTTAGGCAAGGAATTATAGGTATAAGAGTTTCCAGGTCTTGAGACTGTTGACACCAAAGGCTCTTTAGGTACTACTGAAGTTTCCTCATATGCAGTCTGGCATATGGAATGGGTAGTATGCAAGATGCCATGAATCCCAGAGCTTGCAGGATCTTCCTTGCAGATAGATGGCTCTCTGGTGTAAGGTATGCCATCTGGGATGCTGTGTCCAGACTTGCTCCCAGGAAGATTATCCTTTGGGTGGGCACCTGTTTGGATTTCTTTTTGTTGATTGTGTACCCTAGGGAGGTTAGTAGGGTCTTTACAAAGGCCAGGTGCTTGAGCAGCTTCTCCTGGCTGTCTGTCTGACTAAGGCAGTCATCTAAGTATGGGAAAATTAGAATATTTCTTTGTCTGCAAAAGGCAATGGCCGGAGCCAGACATTTTGTGAAAATTCTGGGAGCAGTAGATAAGCCAAAGGGAAGCGCAGAGAACCGAAAGTCCTGAGATCCCGCCCTGAAGCGGAGATATTTCCTGCATGATTCCCTGATAGGAATGTGGAGGTAGGCCTCTTTTAGATCTAGGGTGGCTAGCCAAACATCCTTGGAGAGCATGGGTAGCAGCTGCTGGAGGGTGAGCATTTTGAATTTTGGCATCACCAGGAAGGTGTTTACTATGGACAGATCGAGGATAGGGTGCCAGGTGCCCTGTTTTCTGGCACCAAAAAAAGTTAAAAGTAGAAGCCTTGGCCTATCTGTTCTGCAGGAATATGCTCTACTGCCCTCATAAAGAACAGGGAAATGATTTGCTTTTGAGCCTCTGCCCACTGATTTGGTGATAGATCTGGGAACCCTTTTGGGGTTGGAAGGGTGTGGAAGGAAAATTTGTATCCATGAGACACAATGTTTAGAACCCATTGGTCCTTGGTAATGGTGGCCCAGGTGCTTGAGTGAAAGGAGAGTTTTCCTCCCAGGGGTAAGTGAAGGTGGGCGGGGGGGGGGAGATGAGTCATTGTGAGCTATTTCCATAAGGGGGTGGCTTAGAACTCCCTGGTTTTGAAGTGGAAGTAGTCCACTGCTTAGATCTCTGCATTCCCTTGGGCTGTTGTCTGGGGGGGGGGGGTCTGTTTCCTTGAGGCCTAGGCTGGACTGATTTACTCGGAGCAGGAAAGGACCAGTGCTTGGAGGGACGATGCCTGCTGAACCTAAGGGGCTGGACCTGTAAGAAATCCTTAACTGTTTTCATAGATTTAGCTTTTTTTAAGACCTCTTCTGCTTTGGTGCTAAATAAGTTATCTTTGTGCAAGGGGGCATCCAACAATTTAGATTTGACATGGTCTGGCAGGGTTGTTCCTTAAGCCATGCATGTCTTCTAATGACAGAACCAGTGACTGCTGCCCTGCAAGAAACTTCTAGGGCATCAAAACCACAGGGCAAAGTGTGTTTAGTTACTTGACTTGCAGAAAGCATTAAGTCTTGTAAATCTTTAGATTCTGCCCAAGCAGGAAAGGAAGATATTTTTTATTTAAGGAGTTCCAAGGTACGTTGCTGAAATTTCAGCATATGGAACTGACAATTTAGTGCCCTGATACCAAGAGTAGCTGAGGTGTATACTTTTTTACCCCATCTGTCTAATGCTCGGGAATCCCTTTTGGTCCTTGAGAAATTACCTCAGGGTCAGCTGTTGGATTTTTAAAAGGATATTTGTGCGAGTCAGGCACTCTATAGTACCTGTCTGTTTTTTTGTGAGCAGGAGGTAGGGCATCAGGAGTCAAGCTGGATTCATGGAAAACATCCTCTACAACATCCAGGACTTGGGGGATGGCCAAGGGTCTGTGTTGCGGGAGATCTGGGAATTCCCTGAGTCTCTTTTTAGACTGAGGGTAATCCTGTCTCTCCCAATGGAAATCCTCCCTTAAAGTACGCAAGGTTTCCCAAAGGAAAAATCCTCTGGGGAGAGGCTGAAGGAATGGCGTTTTCTGCATCAGAATCCTCATAAGTGGAGAGGGGTTGCATGTCTTCATAGTCAGATGCATCAGATTCATCTGACTCTTGTTCAGATAAAACTACAGGGGGACAGATCTCTTTTCCTTTTGGAGGGGGGTAGCTTGGCTTCCCCTGATTAGCATGATAAGGTCTTCTGCCATTTTAAGCATTTGAGACTGAGGCAAGGTAGCAGGTGCCTGAGAGTGGGTCATCGGTTTCTTGGGTGTGGTTCGAACCCTGGGCCTAAGAAACTCAGTCGTTTTTGAAAGAACAGTAATTGCGAAAGAAGACGTCAGTTTGTGTTGAGATTTGGTAGTGCAAAGGACTTCCTCAGAAGCTGGTACCTGCTCAGCGACTCCGAACCCATCCAAGGTAGAGACGACCGCAGGATCCTTAGTTGAAGAAGAGTTTTACAGCATACCGGACTCCGAAAGGGTCTTGGTAGTGGCCTGAGAATCCACTGATGCGGGCATCAGGGACTGTGAAAGCGCCTCACTGAGTACCGGAGAACTGACGACTAGCTTAACAGAAGCATCATCGGTAGATTTGGACCAGTGCGGTCTGTCTTTTTCTTTATCTTTATGTATTTTCAGAAGATCTGCTGTCAGATGGCTTACTGAAGCCATATAGGAATTCGTGGACTGTAAATGTAATAGGGGACGTCGTGGTCTGGGTCTAAACAAGTGTCGCAGTAAGAGTGGAAGTCTGGGTGTGTATTTGCTTTCCACAGGCGAGACAATTATTAACTTTGTCTGACATCAATTACTGAAAGGAAACCTCAACAGGGTACTTAGCTTTAAAAGACTTCAATTTCAATTCGGTAGATGAAAACTCAGGTAGCGGCCAACTGGCACTCATGCGAAAATGCTTCTGCTTCGAGCTCCACGACAAGAAAGACTGATGTAATGGTGTCGACTGCCTTACTTTATACTACTGACGACCTGACGTCAGTCCTCAGGTGACAGCAACCGATGCAGAAATACTAAGTCTCTGGTATTTGGGCCAGCCGAGGGCTACCCTGGCAGGGATAACCCAAATGTGATGACTGCAGCAGTGAAACATGAAGAACATCAACCACATCAGGACTAGCCACCCAGTGGTGTGATACTGGGTGTAGATGACTGCTGCTGTTGCAGTGATACCTCAAAACTATGTACAAAAATGGGAAAACTGGTTGTGTTTGGTTGGATGGATGGATGGAGGCATCAATAAATCACCACTCAGGGCATTGCTACTGACACTGGAAAACTGTACATCTCGGAGGAAGCTCAATACAAAAAAAAACACATGCATTTTGAAAAGATTTTCTCATTCTTTCTTTCTGGAAATAAATTAGTTGGGATCTAATGTTACTATGATGAACAGGATGGCTAAGTAGATAAACTAAAAAGAAAGACTAGGAGGCAAATCTGTTTTTTGTTTGATTGTGTTTCTGTTGGTTTAATTATATTTGTGATTTGAAGAAGATATGTTTCTTTGTTTTGGGAACAGATAGTAGCATCGCAGGTATTCCATGCTGTTCTGGCAATTTTTTACATTCCACATTTGGGAGCATGGAAATATTACAGACCAAGGCAGAAAGAAGTAAAGCACCTGCAGTATCCAAAACTAGAAAAATATCCTTGTTTTTGAAACATTATGGAAATCAGGAGGTGGAATAGCTAAAAGACCTCAGGCTTTGTGCCCAGTGAATGGTGCACAGTGAGTTATCCCACTCCACAAAGGGGGAGCCACCATGGACCCGGGGAACTACCACCCCATTAGCCTAACAAGCCTGGTCTGCAAGGCCATGGAACGTATCATCATGTAACATATAAACAAAGACATTGGGAATCTCCAAACTCTGGACCCCACCCAGTTTGGGTTTATAAAAGGCAGATCGTGTCTCCTAAACCTGACAGCTTCTTTGAAGCAGTCAGCAAAGCATTAGACGTGGCTAAGGTGGTTCACACAGCCTATCTAGATCTCTCGCCAAGGCTTTTGATACCATCCCTCTCTCTGGAATTATAGATAAACTCACTAAACTAGGTACAAATCCCTATGTCAGAAGATGGGTTGCCAACTGACTCATTGACATAAGCCACACTGTGAAAGTAGCAAACTCCAAATCTGACTTCAGATCAGTGACAAGTGGAGTACCACAGGGTTCAGTCCTGGGTCCTCTCCTGTTTGGTATCTACTTTTCTGAAGTATAGGCTAACACAGAAGGTCATTGGCTAATGAAGTTCACAGATAACTGCAAACTAGGAGCCATAATTGAAACTCCTGACGATGTGGACATCCTATAAAAGGGCCTCACTGAGATAGATGCCTGGTGTCAAAGCCATGGCCTCAAGCTCAATGCCAAAAAGTGCATTGTCATCCCCTTTGGTAAAAACTCTGTACCCATGAGCTACCACATAGGTGGTAGTCTACTTAATACTGAAAGTATGATAAGAGACCTTGGGACACAGGTGGACAGTAGTCTCTCCTTTGATAATCACATCATCACAGTAGTCAGGAAATCCTTCTACATGGCACACCTCATCAGAAAAGGTTTCTCATCCAGGAAAAAAGAGGTAATTTTTCCTCTCTACTTGTCACTCATTAGACCCGGTATAGAGTACAACGTCCCTTTTGGTATGTACCTCACAAGACATCTACAACAACTGGAAAGGCCGCAGAAATACCTCACAAAGAGGATTACCAACCTCAAACAGGTGCCCTACGCAGACCATCTCAAAAAACTCCAGCTTTAGTCTGTTGCACATCGCCTATTCAGAGGCGATCTCTGTCTAATATACAAAGCTATGTCAAACCCAGAGCTGTTGGACATGCTCCACTTAAAGAATTCCAAATCCCTCCGAGCTACACGCTCTAGGGACCTAAAACTTGTCACCACAATAAACAGAACATGCTGGAGGGATAAATCCCTGTCCCAGAGACTTCCCATACTCTGGAACAAACTACCAATCTACAAAGCTCCTCATTAGCACTCTTCAAGAAAAATCTTGATAACTGGATGGGAAATAGGAAATTCACCCCAGTAATCACCTCTGTGGCTTTGCTTGACAGGGGCACAGGAAAATAATTTTCTTGGGTGGTGAAAGCCAGGGTACCTTTTTGGCTAGGCTTATATAGGCCTTAGGGCCAATAGCCTAGTACCTACCTATGAATCTATGATGCATAAAAGTATGACATTAATTTTAGAAGCAAACTCACATATTTAAATATTTTGTATTCACTCCTCTGACTAAAATAGAAATAGCAAGGAAATAGTTTTTAAAGGAAGAAAACAAACAAAAATAGTAAAGTATCACCATAAACAAGGTGAACTATGAAACTAATCAAAATGTTCAATAGAAAAATAAACATGTTCCATAAACTAATCATCATTTTGATGTAGCTTTCGAAAGAAATTTAGTGAAGCACAAAAAGAGATGTGAGAAAATCATTTCACCACAGTTCCCATTTCTTTGCAGATTGACATGACAAACAATTCACCATTTATTTTAAAGGAAGCAGATATGCGTTAACTCTATTGTTAACTAATTTATTTAGGATGAGGTTGGATTTATCCACACTACTTTCAATGTAAAATTTTACAGTCTGTGTTAAACTCTTGGAAAGGACAGCATAGCTTTATCACTGATGATTTGTTTGCTGTGCTATTTAGTGTGTTGCCTTAGTGATGAAACATAAATCCAAAACACAAAGAAACAGTGTCCAAACTGTCTATATACACACAAGTCTAAAGAAAAGACTGAACATGAAAAACGTAAAAGAAATACCCTGAAGATGTGTCAAACAATTGTTTAATCAGTGGATGCTTTCTTCGGCAAACCAGGTACATGTGGTCATTTTGAAGGGTTTGTGTAACTGACAACAACATTATTACAGTGCAAAGGTGTTGGTCTTGCATTGAATGCTTACTTTAAATATATACACACACAGAGACACACACCACAAACTTGTGCTTGTATGCTTATATCTATCTATCTATGGGTCTATTTTAGTTTGTCAAATTTTTATACTGTCAAAATCCATATAGTTAAGATCATATGAGCAACAATTTAAGATATCAAAACACAACTAAGGAAAAGAAACAGAATTGCACAAAGATTATGGTATCTGCCTTTTTAATTTCTCCAAGTCTTTTGGGTTTCTGATACCCTGAGAGGAATGGACCCCATTCCTAAGTCAAAGTACGATTAAAGTTCATGAAATTAGTATTGTTTCACTGTTAGATGTTAGCCAAAACTGCTCTTTGCAGCTCCCGCAATGTGCCAATGCGCAATGGTACAGTGAGGATCAGGGGATGTGCCCTATTTCTCATTACAGTGCATTCTGAGAGTTAGCATATATAATTAGTAGGGGCTGTGTGGGTGCAGGGGCTTGCCTCCCTGCAAAAATGTTTTTTCTTTTCCATTGTTGTTTTGCAATATTTTAAATTGTCCATCATATGGTGAAAACCATGTGAATCTTAACAATTAAAAAATTTGACAAACAAAAATAGATTTTATATATGTGTGTGCATGTGTGTGTTGTGCTTTTACACAGGGGTGTAGTATATAGAATATAATGTATAATATATTATTTTTTAGAGCACTATAAGCTACATGGTAACACACTTAAAATATCTCACTTATAATTTTACCAAGAAGAGTAAACCAATTTCCTTCTGAGTCACCTACCACATTCCAACCTACAGTTTACTCCCAAAAAAGGACTGTGACAACTGAATGGAAGTTAATCATGGTTTCCTGTGGCTATGAAACTGGTAACATCAGAGCTGTTTGTGTATGCAAAGCAGACCTCTCATAGAAACCCCATCCAAAGAGTTTCTGTGGAGAATTCTGTAATAGCAAAAACATAAAATTAACTGTTCTTTAATACTGTACTTTTTGTACTATTACAGAAAATTTTTTTCCCTAAACTTGCAGTTGCATAATTCTTCTTTTTCTAAGGATTTACCACTCAGACTCTGATACCCATTTTGTTATCAGACATATTCCTGTAGCAGATGTTTAATTTTACTGTAACCAAAGACTATCTACAACCAAATTACAGCTTATTTACATCAATAAAATATTTGATTCAGGAAGAAACATGGCTTCTGGTCTAGATGCAGTGCCATAACAGCTCTCTCCTCCCTCATAGATGCCACCATATTCAATATGGACAAAGGCAACCTGATAGAAGTTGTCTTCATTGATGTCACAAAAGCCTTAGTTCTTATTGACCATAACATACTGCTTGACAAATTAACTGAAATAGGCATTACTGGTGCTACAAAACCATGGTTTGTAGATTTCTTCCCCAACAGAACCTTCAAGATGAAAGTAGGCACCACCAACTCTGAAGCAGCTCCTGTTATGAAAGAAGTCCCCAAGGGATCCACTTTAGCTTATCTGCTATTTTCTATACTTATCAACAAACTCCCATATGATCACTCTCAAATACCTCTAATTCTTCATGCAGGTGACATGGTCATTTGTATATCAAACAGATCCCACTCTATTATAGCTCTAAGATGACCTAGATGACCTCCAAACCCACAGCCAGTGGCTAATAAGCTAGAAATGTATATTTAGTCCCTCAAAAACAAAAGCAATGCTATTTGGAATTAAACAAAAAAAATAGCCAAAGCACCCAGCGTCCTTAATATTAAAGATGTTAACAACACCATTATAGAAACTATTACATCATAGGTTCATAGGTAGGTACTAGACTATTGGCCCTAGGGCCTATATAAGCCTAGCCAAATGGTACCCTGGCTTTTGCCACCCAAGAAAACATCCTTGGGTTGACCAATCTCTTAATTTTCAACAACAAATTCAAAACACAAACACAAAGATCAACACACTACTGCTCTGGGCAAACTATCTCATTTTACGGCCAAAGCTGCCATAGGCAAAGGAATACTGTTATTTCAACTTGAATATGAACTACCCATAATGGGTGAAGCCTCAAAGAAAAATGCCAATACCTTGCAATATATCTCCAGTAAATTCTTCTGGGTCATCAATAACTGTCCTAATAAAGAACACCACAGCCTAACTCTTGCAAATGTCTCGCAATACATCTGACAGCCAACTTCCTGCTGCGATCACTAACTCAAAGTCCTTTCTCCTGAGATGTTTTCCCCTCTCATTCATAAACTCTTCACCAAAACCCACACATATAATCTCAGGGGTATGTCTCAATCTCTACCTACCCTACTAACCCCAGACACCAAACCTGACCATGCCTTCTCCATCCTAGTACTCAAACTATGTTTTCCCATTCTTCTGTCCATCAGAGATGTCCAAAAGTACTCGGACTTCAGACAACAGCTCAAGAAACACCTCTTCTCCCAAACAAAATGGCTTCATACCCTTCTATATAATTATATGCTGCTATCTAAACTCTTTAAATGGCACAGGCCATCTCATTCATTATGGCTACATCTTATCCAACAAGCTCTCCAAAGCATGATTCCATTTTTCCATCCATGTTTTGATATTGTAAACTGCTTCTCATAGATTCATAGGTTGGTACTAGGCTATCGGCCCTAGAGCCTATATAAGCCTAGCCATAACAATTCCCTGGCTATTTCTTCCCACGATATTTACTTCCCTGGACCCCTGTCTAGCAGGGTGACTGTTGTGATCCCCGGGATGAATTTCCTTTCTCCCATCCAATCATTAAGGTCCCTTTTGAAGAGGGCCAAAGAGGTGCTCTGCTTGACATGTATGGGCAGTCTATTCCTGAGTCTGGGGAGTCTCTGGGTCAGGAACCTATCCCTCCAGCATGTTTTGTTCATTGTGATGACAAGGTTTAGATCCTTGGAGCGTGTGGCTCTGAGGGATTGGGATTTCTTTAAGTGTAGCATGTCCAACAGCTCTGGGTTTGACATGGCCTTGTATGTTCTTGAGCTAAATGTTGTAGCATATTCTTGCATCTGTAAATATGTATACATGTTTTTTTTTTTTTTTTTTTTTTTTTTTTTTTAGCATATCCTTGCATCTGTAAATATGCTTTGTTCATTTCTTATGTATTCCTATTCACCTGGGTAGTGCCTGCAAATGGTATATTGAGATCAGTGCACTACGTGGTAAACAAATACAAATGCAAAATAAATAAGTAAATAAATAAATAATGAAATAAATAGTCTAAGTCAAGAAATATGCACTGTCTTCTAACTTAAAAACAATCTCATTATGGGTAAATAGTGCTTACTCTGCCAAACTGAAACATGTGCATGAAAGCATATGGCTAAAATCAGGCCTTAATATTGCTGATCCTCTGGAAACGTATAGTGCCTATGTACAACATGCACCCCCATAACTTTCTTTCAGACTCTGAACACAGTTTCCATCCTGGACATGGAAAAGGAACAGCACTCCTTGTATTCACAGAATTCATGGAATGAGCTTACCCAGAGTAATTAAACTGATACAACTTTGTTTCCACTTGCTGAAAACAATGAATGCCATTACTCATCAAGTCCTTTTATAGCACTTAAGAAGTCATTTCACTGATTATGAATTTATTTGGTAGCAGGCTTCAGATAAATAATATATCAGCCTCAATCTGTCAATTAAGATCTTCTGCAGAGCTCTTAGAAGTAAACTCAGTATTACAGTTTATTTTCAGAAGATCCAGACCCGGCTGAAAAGCAGAGCAGAGTTTTTCATCTCAACCTGTACAAAAAGCCATGCTTTTCCATGCAAGTCCCACTGACATATCACCATAGATGTTACAATCCTATTCAGTGAAAAGCATTCACTGGATACTGCAACATCTGCAAAACTATTAGGAATCACTATTGATAATGAGATTAAATCAGTGATTCCTCCACACACATACCAGAAACTTGGATTTCTAAACAGCACAAGAAAATTCCTGACTTACAGTGCCAGAGTCTTCACATCAAGAGGAGATCTTCTTCCCAGCTACTTACGTGCATTAATATACTTACTCACCTACAATACTCAGTACACAATCATACCTCTCAACCTCGTAGTGCAAGAAATCTGGACAAAGACAAAAATAATGAAGGAACAAAGGCTGAAAAATAGGGACAGATATTAAATGTTGTTATGAACTTAGAAGGGTCCTAGAATAAGAGCTTTTGCATTAACTTGTATTTTGGAAGACCTGAATTCTGAAACTCAAATGTTTGTCATTATGTAGTGACTTCAGTCCTCAAAGATTTGACAGAAATCCACAAATTTTATGAGGAAAAGACCAAACATCTGTGGCAAAAATCTGGACATTCTGCGAATATCTGGACAGTTGAGAGGTATGTCTAAGCTGGAGCATGCATATAATCAATCATCTCCTGGCAGCCCACTAACATTGCACTGTGTAGCCAGGCATAGTCTTTGAACTCTACAGAGTACATTTCTTTTCTGGGCACTATTTAGAAAAGTGGAACTTTTTCAGGACATGATATGACTGTGACTGTCTATGTTATGATCTCCAATAATATAAGCTTGCTTACAGACAGGATTATTGGTCTGAATGGAGAGATGATAAAAATCAGCAAAAGGAGAGAAGCATTGCTGGAACTGAATTCATCCTCAAGTCTTGGTGAGTATCTTCATGATGTGAACCCTGTTTTTCATAAAATCTCACCAATACGACACTGATATATAGGGTCTATATTATAAGTTCGAAGTCTGAAAACTTTGAATCTCAAATGGTCGACTCCATAAGAGAAAAGTTTTCAAACATCACACTTAAAATGTAAACAAAGTAAAAAAAAAAACACCTACCTGAATGCTCTATGCAGGGGGAAAGCCCCCCTGCACCCCCCCCACTACTTAAATATACCAACTCTGAGATCATCTAAATTGAAGCGAAGGGAAGAATTCCCTACGGTGATCTCCGTTGAAACATTCAATGTTTGAAAACCTCACTCATATGATGTCAATCATATGAGATTCGAAGTTTTCAGACTTTGAACATTTACTATAGACCCGATATATAGACTGTATTTTATATAGCTTATATCATGGACAGAAGTAGGTTAAAAAATAAAGACACTAGCTTGGGGAACAAGTCCCAGGATAAAAAAGTGCCCAATCCTGGTAGGTGCACTAGTACCAGGAATGGAAAAAAATGACAGTGTAGAATCCTCAAGACATGGAAGCATTCCTACAATGGGGCTAGGCCAGGCCCAGGAGGAGAATGCCCCCCCCACCCCCCCGCCACACACACATTGTAGAAGGAAGTAGCAGTTCACAAAAATCACAAAAACTGATAAGCCAAAGATGAGCCAAACAGATGATAGAGTGGAATACTGAGGATTAGAAAGAAATTATGTACTGTTACTATTATGCAAGAAGGCCAGAATTTCCAGACAGAAGACATACAAAAAGATTAAGAGAGAAATTAGAGGAAAGACAAATACTTACAAAAGAAAAATTAGCACAAAGTGCTAGGGGTAGTGTGTGATAGAAAAATGCCAATAAAGGTGAAATGTAAGGTGCAGAAAACAGTGGTAAAACCAGTACTACTGTTCCTGCACAGTGAAGGCAGTGCATTTGAGGAAGCTGGAGGCCATGGAGATGAAGTCCCTGAGATGGGTGGTAGGATGCACTCTGTGGGACAGATAAAGAAAATAAGAATATCAAAGCAGAAGCCAATGTAGTCCTAATCATGGAAAAGGTCCAGGAGAAGACATGACAGTTCAGTCACATGTACAGGAAAGCAGAAAATGATTTGGTGAAGATGATCTGGAAGAGACAGGAAGAAGGCAGGAAGAAGGCAAGGTGAGACGAGGATATACAGGTAAGAGACAGATGGACTGCATGTGAGAAAACCTGCAGCAGTCTAGCATGATGGTCAAAGAAGGTAGGAGAGTGACACTGAAAGGAGGAAGGTGGCAACAATTGATGCCATACCCTAACATCGTGCAGAAAAATGGGAAAAAGTGGGTATGATAACAATAACTCTTCACTTTTTCCCTTAGAACTGCTCTATCTCTCAATTTAAACACCATATTCTCATTCTAAGGCCCTTCACTGGTCCAATTAAGTAATCCTACAAGTTAGCACTATTAAACCATAAGAACTACTTACTCTTATACTCTCTACGATTACCCTGTCCTCTATTGGTCCGTCTTAAATTCAGTTTCCCTATATTACTCTAGCATGTCCAAAGGTCAGTCAATGGTTTCCTCTCCAGTCCAGCTGGTGAATCTGGGAATTTTGAGGCAATGTTACAACTGTCTCATGTACACGGACAACCCTCTCCTCCTCCAAACAGGTTCAAATATATGTGAGAGATGCAACTATTTAGCCAAACGGGAGGCTGAGCACTCTCATCTCAAAACTGGTGTAACCAGTCAGGAGGAGAAGGTAACCTCACACAACACAATTCCAGTATCACATAGTCCCACCACATCAGCGAACCAAACACAAAAATACACAAAAACATACTCAGAGGCTCTAAATAAAAATCTACCTAAGCAACAGAGACCTCCAAAGCAGACATCCAAGCAAACGCTACCTCAAAACAAAACACGCACAACACATAGCCCACAAAGTCAGTGTGCCAAGCAGCCACAGCCCTTAAGGCTGAATAACACACCTGATACTCTTGTAATAAGTGACTCTATTGTCAGACACACTGACGTCCCAGTCACCAGGCTGAATAAAGAGAAGGTCACGGTGAGCTGCCTGTCAGGTGCTAGGATCCGCCACATAACGCAAGCACTCAGGTCACTCCAAAGCAAATACAAATATGACTCAGTCATTGTACATGCTGGTGTGAATGACCTGAGACGTACCTCCCTGGACTACATGAAAAGAGACATAGAGGAGCTCTCTGATCATGTAGCCCAGGCTGGTATGACCCTGACCTTGAGCAGCATCTTACCCTCACCTAGAATGATGCCACAGTACAAAGACAAAATGATCGATTTTAACAATTGGCTAAAATTTTGGTGTCATTCAAAGGGGATCCAGTGTCTGTCAGCCTGGGATGACATGCTCGACAAGCCACGTTGCTTCGCTAGGGACGGCTTGCACCTGTCACCACTGGGCTTTCGGATATTGGCAAAGGCTCTTGCCACCCCCATACTGCCTTTCTTTGGCAAGGCTCAAAAGTCAAACCCACCCCATAGACAGCACAAGGAACAAGAAACTAAGGGTAATGCTGAAGTCTTAACCTCAAGATGCATGCACTCGAAGCTCTCCTCAGTATGGAGAACATCGATATCTGTGCAGTGACAGAAACCTGGTTCAAGGCTCCAGAGAGCACCCCAGCACTACCAGGCTATACCTCATATCATGCTTTTCGGCCCCAAAACCCAGACCGAACTACAAAAGGAGGGGGAGTTTCCATATTTATCAAGGATATCCACACCTCCAGGTTAGTGGCATTGCACGAAGTATCGGAGACCATCCATGTGCAACTAACAGTGGGCAAGACTGCTTTTCAGTTTATAGCATCCTACAGACCATCCTCTCAAAATCAGGAATCCCACTCGGCTTTCCTGAAAACATTGGAGAACATGAAGATCTCTCTGAACACCACTATAATGGGTGACTTCAACTACCCAAGCATTGACTGGGAGCACTACTCAAGTCCCAGCACCTTAGCCCAAAGGTTCCTGGAAATTATAAACTCAAATGCTATGGAACAACTCGTCACCACTCCCACAAGAGGGGAAAACATACTAGACCTGATCATTACCAACATGGGGACTCTATGCTCCACACCAGAAGTATATCCCTCATTGGTAAGATCAGACCATAAATTAATTTCACTGGATGTCCACATCCCGACCCCACCCCCAGCCCAGAAAACCACAGTGAAAAACTTCTCAAAAACGAACTTCTCACTTCTCAAAACCGAAGTGGAATCCTTCAAGGCCCCAGGGCCAGTGGAAACTATGGCCCAAACTGCAGAATCCTATATAAACACATTCTACGGACATCTCCAGGAATGCATGGATCATGCTATCCCAAACAAAACCAAGACCCAATCATCCAAGGGCAGGCATCCAGTCTGGTGGACCCCTGCCATAAATAAACTGTACAACAGAAGGAGGAAGCTACTACATGATAGAGCAAAATCCCTAATAGGGAAGGCATCTCTGATCAGTACTAGCAAAAAACTACGATCCCTCATTAAATCCTCCAAGGCCAGCTTCGAGAGAAAAATTGCACAGGACACCAAAGACAATCATAAGGCTTTTTTCAGTTATGTTAGGAACCTGGGATGCAACTCCCAGACTTGTTCTGAGTTGATTCTAAATGACAAAAAATACACTGAACCCACAGACATCGCCAATATCCTGGCAGACAGGTTCAGTGCAAACTTCTCCACCCCCTCCCCCCCAAAAGAGCAAGTATCTATCCCGGCAGAGGGCTGCCTCTCACACATCTCTGATGCTCAGGTGAAGGCTGCCCTCTCCAAAGCAAAAAACACTGCTTCCATGGGACCAGATGGCGTCCCAGGTTGTGTCCTACATGAACTCCAAGAGGAACTAATCCCTCAAATAAAACAGCTATACAATCTCAGCCTCACTACAGGATATGTGCCCACAGAATGGCGTACAGCAACAGTGATCCCACTCCACAAAGGTGGAGCCTCTACGGACCCTGGAAACTATCGCCCCATAAGCCTGACTAGCTTAGTCTGCAAGGCTATGGAGAGGATCATCATGGAGCTCATAAACAAAGACATTGGGGACCTACAGACACTAGATCCTACCCAGTTCAGCTTTGTCAAGGGCAGATCCTGCCTTTTGAACCTGGTTGACTTCTTTGAAACAGTCACCAAAGCCATAGATGAAGGGAAGGTAGTCCACACAGCCTATCTGGACCTTGCAAAGGCATTTGACACAATACCCCACTCGGGCATCATAGATAAGCTATCCAGCTTAAATATAAACCCCTATGTCACAAGATGGGTCGCAAACTGGCTCAAAGACAGAACCCACAGAGTGAGAGTTGCTGGAGCCATGTCAGACTCAAAACCGGTCACAAGTGACGTCCCACAGGGTTCTGTCCTGGGACCACTCTTGTTCGGTATATACTTTTCCGAGGTACTGGCAAACGTGGGAGGACTATGGCTCACCAAGTTCGCAGACGACTGCAAACTGGGCGCCATAATCGACTCTCCAGCTGACACAAACATCCTTCAAAAAGGTCTCACAGAGACAGATAACTGGTGCCAGCGCCATGGTTTAAAGCTAAATGCCAAAAAATGTATAGTCATACCCTTTGGCAAAAACAATGTGCCCACAAATTACCACATAGGCAGAAATCCATTAAGTACAGAGAAAGTTATTAGGGACCTGGGGACCCAAGTTGATAGCAATCTCTCCTTTGAAAACCACATTGCCAAAGTGGTTAGAAAGACCTTCTACATAGCCCACCTCATCACGAAGGGTTTCACATCTAGATCAAGAGAGGTAATCGTGCCCCTTTATTCAACCCTCATCAGGCCCATCATAGAATATAATGCGCCCCTTTTGGGATGTACCTTACCCGACACCTGCAGCAATTAGAAAGACCCCAAAAGTATCTCACCAAGAGGATCAAGGGTCTCAAATAGATGCCATATGCTGCTCGGTTAAAAAAACTCCAGCTCTACTCAGTTGCATACTGCCTACTTCGAGGCGTTCTATGCCTGACATACAAAGCTATGTCAAATCCAGAATTAATGGACATGCTCCACCTCAGTAAATCTAAATCCCTTAGAGCGACACGCTCGAGGGACTTGAACCTTAGCACAGAAATAAATAGAACTTGCTGGAGGGACAGGTTCATAACCCAGAGGCTCCCTTCGCTCTGGAATAGAATTCCAGTTCATGTGAGGCAGAGCACCTCACTGAATTGCTTCAAGAAGAATCTCGATAGGTGGATGGGGGATCGTAGGTTTGTCCCAGGGATTACTCCCGTGTCACTATTAGACAGAGGCACAGTAAACTAAACCTTAAAAAGGGCACAGTATACTCAAATCAAGGGGTGGCGTAAGCCATACAGAATCGGGCTAGGCTTATAATTGCTCCAGGGCAGATAGCCTAGTATGAACCTATGAACCTATAACTAAAGTCTTACAACAAAAACATCTGTTTCTGTAATACTTCTTCAAGGTCTTACACACAGCATCTGAATTAAGTACTCAGTTTGTCATGGACCTGTAATTTCATTACAGTTTTGCTGTTCATTGTAATCTTTGTTTATTTGTTTCATTGTATATAAGTGTGTTTTGTAATAACTTATATAACTGAATGTATTCTGAAGCTTATCTCTTTTTTTTAATTATCTGTACTCAGGAGCTTTTCTCCCCAGGACTCCTCTGAAAATGGACTAGAAATCTATTAGTCAAACTGATAAATAAAACAAATACAATAAAATAATCAAAGTCTGTCATATGCCAAAAAATTGAAATGATTCTGTCACTCTAATATCCTTCTCCAGCGTGCAAGGTACTACAGCCCTCTGAATTTTGTTCACTAAACTCAGTGTATGGTATTTTGTCCATGGCATGCAACTTCCCAATTAATTTTGCATTCAATATGTAAAAGTAGCTTTTACTTATGACCTCAGCTGGTCCCATTCAGAATTTCTGCACATGTCCTGGAGCATTTTCTTTAAAAACTCATTATCTGCCCTCTTGCATGCAAACAAGCAGCATTTGAATTGGAGAAGGGATGCATTATAACACATAGTAGATGCCGAGCATCTGTGTTGATAATTAGACACAATGACTTGACTGGCATCTGGTTAGTATGTCTGCTTCTCAATTTACATAAACAGTTCTGTTTACTTGAGGAATTTAAGCTGATAATGGGGTGGCCATGGTGGTGCTGCGGTTAGTGCTGTTGCCTCATAGGAAGTGGTTTGTTGGTTCAATTCTCAGCTGGGGTGCTTTCTGTGTGAAGACTGCATGTCCTCCCTGTAGTTGCATGGGTTCCTCTAGGTGCTCTGGTTTCCTCCCACATTACAGTGACATGTACTAGGTGGATTGGACACTCTAAATTGCCTGCAGATGCAAGTGTGTTGTACAGATGAACTACTGTGGCAGGGTTAGGCACCCAGTGGTGTAAAGCTTGGCTTGAGATGATTGTCACTGTTGAAGTGACACCATGACCTAATGTGCACAAAATGGGGAAAAAAGGGTAGTGGATGGAACTGAGGGGGCTTCAACAGCACATGCTTGTATTCTAAAGCTAGTGTTGACTTTGTTGCTGTCTTCATCGAAACTCTGCAAACTAATTTTTTGAACTATTGCTTAAGTCTGACAGCAGTGTTATGTGAGTATTTATTGTGAGTAATAATTTAAGACAGATGAATAGTCTGCTTAAAAATTATTAAACTTGAACATGACATGTCTGATGGCTTCCTATCAGGAGTACAAGACTCAATCCTGCTGGACCTGTTACTACAATGAACTGCAATTCAAACAAAAAACTTCAAATTCAAAAACTTTCTGTTACATATTTACAGTGCTTTTTTCGGGGGAACAGTACACCCTATAATCCTTTTTATTTATACTGACTCTGCAATAACGGTATATTGGAGTAGAGGAAATACTACAAGCATTTCATCACATTAACACTTTCAGTTGCCACTATTCTGATCTGAAATTTACATTTTCATCCATAAGAAATTCAACAAGAGCCCGTTACTGAGTGAGCATCAGCTGATTGAAATCCATTTGATGACAGACAGGTTTTCAAAAATAAAAAATAAAAAAGACTTTCATTTTTTTAACCAGTGGGGATGTTTCTCCCTCCTTTTCAATGCAGATGCAGACCTTTTCCACTTCCTTTCCTTTTACTACAGCTATATTCAAGGTCAACAAACCTTGAAGAAAGTTATATTTTTAAATGCTTTAGAAGCTCTGTTCCATTGGTTGTTCCTGCTAGGACAGGATTGGACTAATCAATCATCAAACAGATGACCAAATACGATATTATTCACAATATATAAAAACAAATTTTCCTTCATTTCACATTTGGAGTGCTGTAGTGTGGATGGGTGTTTGCTTTTCTACATTCAAAGTATTAACAACAGGAAAGGAAATTTGCAACCAATATTTATTTGAGAAACTACTCTCTGTTCTCTGCATTTTAGTACTATTTCTCCATCTCATTTTGGTTGGTTTGCACCAATAACAGCAAAAGTAGAACAACAATAAATTTATTTAGTGTGTGAATTTCATTGTTCAACTATACTTGAAACAAAGTTGTACTACCTACGAACATGCAAAACCCCAGCTATCAACAAAAAGAATGAATGACAATGTTCACGAGTGTTCTTTCATCTCTAAACACACACCCACAATAGCATCAGAGACTAGATGTTAGACTGCTGACCCTAAAGAAGGACACCCTATGAATGCTGGCGTCATTATCTTTTTGATGGACTTGGCTCATGACAAATTCAGCTGGTAAAGAAAGGAGTATCGATGCTAGTAATGGTTACCACTGCCGAAGAAAAGCTAGATGGCAACGACCAGCCGCTCTAAATCCTTCACTGCAGTAGCTTCTATAGATGAAACAGATCCTTAAAACTATGCATGATTTTAAAAGTAGATGGTTACCTTCCTGCAGCAGCAGCCCCAGATATATTGTTGTCAATCGATGTTGATTCACATGAACAATAATTTCCAGCTCTTCACCAACAGGCACGTGCAACCAAAAGACCTTGTCAAACAGCAGGTGCTCCAAACATCGAGCAACATAGCCTGCCAAAAAAAAAAAAAAAAAGGAAAATGCAATTATTTAGATAGCTTACCAATTACTTTAACTGCACAATAACTGTCCATTTAGTAAGTGTAGCCTGGTTGCTTGGCATTGCATCAGTACTGCAAAAGGTGACAGTATGTAACCAGCATCAGCAATTCGCTTTTTCTAAACTTCTTTATCTGCATCCTAAGAACCATCAGACCGTTATCGGTCTTTTCAAAGTTGTAGCTCTACTACATTACATTAGTGTGAAACATATGGAGGACATGCATGAATAGCAATGTGCTAAATGATAACCACAATACATCCACAGCGTAAAACAACAAACTAAGCAAAAATGCTGTCAAGCCACCACAGAACTAAATTAATTTACTAAACCATAAAAACATAAGTGCTTTCATCTGTATAATACTGGACTTCATCAGATACAATAAACAATCATATACCACCTTATTTATAATCCCGTCAATTAAAACAGACATTAATTAATTAATAAATCACATTCAGAATTCTTCCAGTTTCGATTTAAAGTCCATAAAATGAAATAAAATTACATTAACAATAACTTTACAATAAATAACCTTTTACCTAAAAATGTTTACTTAAAAACTTACTCAAAAACAACTATAACACTTATCTAAAACATTTATCTATTAAAGATCTTAAAATATTTCACAATTTCTCTAATTTTAATGCAAATATACTACTAATGGATATTTTATCATTAATTCCAGGGTACTGAAGGGCATTCAGTCTAATTTGCCATAATAATTCCTTATTTTCTATATAACATTCCCAATCACCCCCTCTGATATTTTGCGGAACTTTTTCTAACATGAAAAAATACATTTTTTAATTCTCTATATTCTAAACTATGTTTATAGGGGTCTATATTATAACATCAAAGTCTTACAACTTCGAATGTTATAATATCTAACCCATTAGAGTGAAACATCAGAAAACCGAACAGTCAGAATAGTGAATTTTTTTCCCAGGGAAAAAATTTGCTGTTCCGACAAACATACACACAACACAAGCACACCAAAATAAATAATCCACACACATACACTTCACAAAACCCTACACTAAACCATACATACACCACTAGTTCTCCCCTTACTTTAACCCAACTCTAACCCTAAGGTCCCTAACTATCACACACTCACCTTACCCGCTCCCTAACCCTAAAGTCCCTATCGCACACTTACCTTACCTGCTCCCTAACCCTAAGGTCCCTATCGCACACTCACCTTAGTTCGCACACTTACCTTAACCCGGTCCGTAACCTTCGCTCCACAGTCGAGAAAATAGTGAAGTTGTAGAAACGGCCCACTGAATACTTTCCCTAGGAAAGTATTTGGTGTTCTGCAGCTTCGCTATTTCCAGCGTTCACTGAATAGGGTTCAATATTACAAAATTCAAAGTTGTAAGACTTCAATGTTATAATACAGACCCGTTTATAGAGGGAATCCCTTATATCTCACATATATATGCTCATAAATTCACTGTCTTAATGCTCTCTCTGTCTTACCAACATAGAATGCATTACAGGTCATACACTGTGCTAGATAAATCAAATCAACTGTATTACAACTAAAGCGACCATTTGCACTCAAAACCGTGGGATAAGGTGCTACAGTAATATTAAGTCCTTCACAAAAGAACTGAAATTGTGCACATGCACCATATTTCAGCATCATTACCTTGTTTATTATTGTTTTCCACAATATTTTTCAAACTTCTCCCTCCTTTTATAAATACAACTTGGTACCACTCCAAGTTTATCAATCAAATCAAAACTACTTAAAATAAGTTAATAATCCAGAAGTAGGCACCTGAGACCAAGCAGATCCAACACACAAGTATTTATTGCAAGAAACAAATGAAATGAACACAGCACATAAAGCATAAATGCTGTTAAAACAATTCCCCTTACGTTTTTGTCTCAAAGATTAATGGTTTTGTTTTTGGGCACATTAACCACACTATACAGTTACTAAAAAAAAGTTCTATGGTAGCTTGACAGCATTTTTGTTAAAATATGTTAAATGAACAAAAACGTTTTAAAAAGGAAAAAAAGACACTTGAATTTTAAAATGTAATAAAAGTTTAGTAGGCTGTATTTACATTGACCAATGAATGTACAGCTACTGAAGAGATCTCAACTTGCAACTGCCACTTTTTTCATTGCTATGAAGAAAACTAATGCCACAGTTCCATTCTCTGTAAAACAAAGTTCCTCTGCAAATAGATATACTTAATTTAAAAATGAAATCACTTTATTAAATCAAAGCACATCCAATCCATGTAGTAAAGATAGACTTTTTTTTTTTATGATGATGTACTGGCAGACTGGCAGAAAGCAAAGGCAAGTGATATTGTCTGCCACCATTGTTGTATTCAATGGCATGTGCATGCTTTGTACATCTTAAATACAACCTACTAATGCATATTGGTGCAGCCAGAACCTTTACAGGGTACACAATATATAATGGCAATATTTAACATTACACAATGAGGTTCTGATGAAGTCCTTGTAAACTGTCTTTATAAGGTGAAAATGCTTTTATTTAGAGGGGTGCAGAGGGCTTGTCTCCCTGTAAAAAAAAAAAAAATATATATATATATATATATATATATATATATATATATATATATATATATATATGGGTCTACTATACATGATCGAAATTCCACAAAGCAAAAGACCATATGGCCGAGAACACATGATCAACTTTTGGAATTTCGATGTTTAAAAAAAAAAAAAAAAAAAAAAACACTAACCTTCACATTGCTAGTCTATGCCCACCACATCCCCCAAAATTTAAATATACCAAGTCCGAGATCGCACTACAGTGCAGAAGATGGAAATCTTCCCATTCCGCACTGTACAGAGATGCTGGTTCTGCATGGCCAGTATTTCAAAAGTCGAGCATATGGTCTTGGCCATATGGTCTTCAACTTTGTGAAATTTCGACCATGTGTAGGGGACCCATATATAGTTTTTTTTTTGCAGTTTGATCTTTTGGATTAATTCTAAAAAGATCCCTCCTTTTGTATTCATTCTGTGAAGTATTCGATATTTGAGGATACATTCCTCATTTCATAGTTGCTAAGATTATGGGGTCCTCAGTCATGAAACAAGGCATGCCTGATGTTGGTGCAGTACCATACACTAATGGTGATGGCTGCCTTATGAGAGCACAGTCTGAGAGGAAAGTGCCACTGTTAGCAATGATGGCTGTGTGGGACACACTACTGCAATATTCAGTGAGACAGATATTTTGCCTTTGGTACCGACTGCCACCTTGGCAGAACATGTGGAAGGACAAGTCTTCCCAAGCACAGAGGGTGACATTATCCCATGTCCATGCATATACAGAGGCAAAGGTGCATACACAGTGTCTAGGGATGGGAGTCAAAAGAGGTGGGCTGGTGGCTGTCACTGCCATGCCTCCCAGTTACTGTCTGAGTTCCACAACAGGCATTACATAAAGGATGTGCACTTGAAGAGATGACATCTGTACTGTGTTGCCTGAATAATGTGGAACATGAGGGCTTTCAATACATGGTCCACCTAATTTGCATGTTGGATGGGAACATGGGTGTTTCCACTATCTCTTTAAACTTGGATTGGCACTGTTCCTGTAGCAACTCCTCACCTGCCTCTGTCAGTGCACCCCATATGGTGTGCAGGTCATGTTCACAAACTGCTACCTCCTCTACTGCACCCACTAGTAGGATGTTTGGTGAAGCACTTCATAGCTGCCAGTGAAGATGTGGGGTATGTGGCAGTCAGGTATGTGCCACAGCCAAAGTGTCATAGCCTCGGGGGTTACCACTGGCATTGTCAGCAGGTGGTGACAGTACCTTTCCTAGGTAGGAATGCACCCATGGCCAGGGCCTTCCATGGTCTGCATTTTCCCACCTGAAGTCAAATAACCACACACACACACACAGACACAGACACACAGACACACAGACACACACACACACAGACACACACACACACACACACACACACACACACACACACACACACACACACACACACACACACACACACACACACACACACACACACACACACACACACACACCTTGCATGCATTCTGAACACTTGCCCAGTGCTGCTGTGTAATCACCCCCTCAAGAAGCACTGCTCCCTCACTACAAAAAATACGTAGCTCCCTTCAATGCCCTTCCATATCAAATACTTTCTTCCACATCATCAGTAAACACCTTCCCAGCATTGTACCCATTGCTGATTCCTGTCACTGCTATCTTCCCCACCTGTGCATATGATGACTACTGTACTCTGTCCTCACAGCTGTGTATTATGGGTAAATAATGTCTGATGCACAACATAGCTGGCCAATGTACTGTTGGGAATAGCCTGGGTTTAGTACTGTAAGCAATAGTTTGAATCTTTGTTGTGTGAAATCTGGCCCATAGTTATAAACCAGACACCACCTCTTTGCTAGTGCCACAGCATATTACGCGTACCTCTGCTTTACATGGTCTTCCTCTGGAGCCAATTCTTTCATTAGCTTTTCTACAACACTGCATCTATTACTGGCCCCAGTTTGTCTGGTCCTCCAGTAGCCACCCCCTTCACTACATTTCTATGTACAATCATGTTGTGCAGCACTGCAAAGCCATTGCATGAATTGCTGTAGGTTGCTGTAAGGTCCTATAGCAAGAACAGTCAAAGCTATACATAGCTTAGTATCACAGGGATCGGTATTCCATACATCCCACAACATCACATATGGGGACGGCACATCTTCTAGCTGTCACATGGTGTGTCGGTCAACAAGATAGTAGTCAACTATGTTCTTGTTGTGGACGTGATGGTATCTTTGGCTTGGTCAGAGCCTTGTAATACACCGGGGATGACCACATGCCCCATCTAACATGTATGACTTGGCTACAAATATTGCTATACTTAAAGGCCCAATATGCTAATAAATAATGTGGTCTCTCTCCCTGTTCTGCAAGAAAAAAGAAGTTATGTTATTACCATAACATTCCATCTGTGTTGTTGATCTTCAGTCATTCATTACTTATGGGTTCCTATCCCATCCTCAGAACTGAGTCAGCCTTTATAATAAAGCTTGCGCCAGCCAAAAAAACTGTCAAGCTAAGCTTACCCATAGTGCCCCTCTCTCTCTCTCTCTCTCTCTCTCTCTCTCACCTCAGATCGAGTTTGCCCATAAGAAAGGAAGAGAGAAAGAGGAGGCTTTATCTGAGCAACTTCCCTATCATAAGGGTATGACCAAATCTGAACCTCTAATTTTTTGGAAGGGGATGGCAGGTGGGATGTAATGAATGAATGAAGATCAACAACACAGATGGAACGTTACGGTAAGAACATAACTTCTTTATCTGATGTTGTTAATCTTCATTCATTCCTTACTGATAGGACAGCATTCCTAGTTACTTTATTTCCTGGAAGGCCCTATGGAAGGATATTTCTGAGCACCATTGAACCAAAGGAGGCTCTCCCTGCCTGGAGACCAAATTCAATTTGTAATGAGAGATAAAGGTATGAGGGCTGGCCCATGTTGCTGCTGCACAAATGTCATCCATGGAAGCCCTTGCATGGAAGGCAACAGATGTCACACTTGATCTGGTTGAATATGGTTAGAGCTTAGTTGGTAGAAGAACTTTGTTTTGTTGATAGATAAAGCAAATGCAATCTCTTAACCATTTAGAAAGAGTAACTTTGGAAAGAGATTTTCCCAATTTTGGTCCTGAGAAGGAGATGAATAATTGGTCAGATTTTTTAGTCTTGTCCAAGTAGAATCACGATTGCCTATGCAGATCAAGTAAATGAAGGGAGTATTCTCCTTTGTTAGAAAAATTTGGAAAAAAGACAGCCCCCCCCCCCCCAAATATATATACTAACTCCAGGATTGCACTACAGTGGGGAACAGGGCATATACCTGTTTAAACAAAATGAGTTTCAGTCAAATGAGATTTCAGTGACGTTAGCTTTCAGTAAATTGTGCTCAGGCAATTCATTTTCAGTGAAATGAGGCTTTGACGAAATGAGTTTCTATCAAACAAAGTAGACCCACATATACACAAGAGCTGTAGGAGAAGGACTGATACTTGATGGAAGGCATAAATGCTAAATACACACAGGAAAAAAATATGTGTTGATTGAGCTGTTAGTTGCTCATGGTGGGGTGATGAGAAAAGTGGAAAGCCAGCAGCAGGAATACATGCTAAGAGGTGAAGTAGCAGAGGTGTAAGGAAATCTGTCGACCTCTTTGTGCAACTGAACTGACTGAAAGATAAAAGGAATCACAAAGATGGGAAGATGCAACAAAGGAGGAAGCAATTCATTAAAAGATCATGGGAGACATGTTTGATGGATTTCACATTATATGCAGTGACCATATACAGCCCAAACATAGCCAGAGGATATGATCATATCAGCATCAGATCGTGAAATTGCAGGCTAATACAACAGGATTGGACTGGCTGGAATAAGACGAGGAGTTTAAGCATCACAAGGGCATTCATCCAGAACTACTTTGGGTCAAGCTTGACATGTCATTGTTATGGGACATAGGTTAAGGGAGGGCACAGCATGTAGACAGTGGCTTCCCATTATATCAGGTATCATGGGGGCTTAATAAGACCTGAATTAAGATTTAAAAGGGGTAAGACTCTGCTTCGGGTTTAACTACAACCACAGTGTCTCTGAACAGTGACATTACTGCTTCACCTGCTTGGATAATTCTAATTTCTAATTCACATCTAGATATGAAACTATAAGGAATAACAAGAATTGTATGCTCTACCTAGAAATATATATTTATCTATATGAACATAAATTACTTTATTAAATTCAAAAGAAATATACACACTATAAAATACTAACTATAAAGTTCTAGTCTGTATACTGTATCTATAAAAAAGTTATAACCAGCTATGAGTCAGTCGAAGACATCTCTACAAGACAGCACTATGAAAAAGGAACTTCAGACAATAATCACCAGCATTCTAGACCTTTCTATAAAGATGGATAATTTAGAGAAGATTATGGAAAATATGAAGAAAGAAAGCAAAAGTCAAATTGATGACTTAAAGGAAATTATTACTACTCACTCTGACCAAATAGCAGTTATAGAAGAATCAGCAAGTGAAATAGATGGCAGGCAAATGGAAAATGACAACCAGATAGACTTTTTACTAAAAGAAAATAACTAGTTAGTAGAAAAGGTGGAAGACCTAGAGTATAGATCCAGAAAAAACAATATTAGGATCTATGGAGTTCCAGAGAAAATGTAAGGAAATAATAGGATTCTCTTACTAAATGATTGGCTTCCAAAAATACTAAACCTCCGTGAAGCTTTATCTTTCGGAATCGAGAGAGCCCACTGGTCCCTGTCATATAGATTTGCATCAAAAAATTCAACAGCTGTGAGATTCATCATTGTAAAATTCCTATCTACACAAGACAAAGACTTAATACTAAGAGCTGCATGGTCAGGAAATCCAGTCCAAGTTGATGAGAGAAATAAAAGATTTGACAATGATTACACTTCCACTGTGATCACGAAGAGAAATGCATGTGTCACACTTATTAAAGACTTAAAAAGCCAACATTAAAGCCCAGATAACGCTTCCAGCCAGAATCAAAATTACCCTCTCGGATGGTCAAAAAATATTCAATTCTCTTGAAGAAGCATCAGCCTTCGTGAGGAAAAGCAACTTACTTGAGAAAGTAGAAGAAATGGACCTTTCTTTGCCCAGTCTAAAAAGACAAGCTGCTAATGGTAAAATAACTATAGCTGACAAATCTAATAAGTAGCTTAAGGGTAAATAATATAAAAACCATCACTCTCAAAACTTATTAACAAACAATACATCTGAAAACACAGGATACAAATGGAATCATAAGGTACACACTTTCTAAGTATTTAGTATATATATATATATATATATATATATATATATATATATATATATATATATATACTTACGCCTGCTTTCTTCTATATTACCTTTTTCTATTTCTCAATACTGCTCTCGGTTTTCTTACTTTCTTTTTTCATTCTTTTCCTTTTATTTTTCATAATAATATATACAGTTGCTAAGTACTTCAATATAAACAAACTTGTTTAAATATTTACTTAAAAATAAGCTGCAGTAATATAAACACCTTACAGCAAACATTTATTATGCAGGCTATGCATTACATCAGTGGTAACATAATATTGCTACCCAGCACTTATGGATTCTTTTTTTTCTCCTCTCTTTCCTATCCATTCACACTGTTCTATTAATCTCACAGACACAGTTAGCAAATGACAATAGCCTTCAAACAGCAGATTCACACAGTATGCAAATGATTCACACTACTTCCATTTAAACTTATTACAATTAACACACTATACCCATCATATAAAGTTATAATAAGATTTCTACACAAAGTATACATCTGCTGTGACCATAAAAACATTCTACACAGACTTTTGGCTCTATAAATTAATATGAGATAGATAGCAGAAAGTTTTTATTCAATATGTAAATAGTGCTAATTTTATATTTAAAAAAAAAGTATATTAAAGCTGAGGGAAGTAGAAGGGGAAAGAGGGCTTTACAATGTACAGATTTACTGTTCAAAAAGAAGTATTTTAAGCCTTTTACTATATAATTTACTTAACTCTCTCTGCCTGTTTTTTTTTTTTGCTATACACGAGAGCCATACAACATTTTTGAGCACAATCTACTTGTTTAAATTACCTTTGTGCAGTATTATGCTGCTGAAAAATCAAAAAGCTTCAAAATAACTTTCTCACTCCTAGAACACTTCCTGCTTGTTTGTAAACTGATTACATCACTGTAACAGCATGAACAGACATGCAGCATGACCTTTGGCCTCTCAGCATGCTCAGATGATGTTATCTGTGGAGAATCTTCTTCTTTCGGCTTTTTCCTGGTTAGGGGTCACCACAGCAGATCACCTGTCCACAGAAGGCATTCACACACATGCACTCAATCCTAGGACCAATTTAGAGTGTCCAATCCACCTACAGCATGTCTTTGGGATGTGGGAGGAAACCAGAGCACCCAGAGGAAAACCACGCAACCACAGGGAGGACATGCAGACTCCGCACAGAAGGCACCCCAGCCGAGAATTGAACCGGAGAACCTCTTGCTGTGAGGCAGTAACACTAACCGCTGCATCACTGCGGATGTTATCTGTGGATAATAAGGACGTTAATGCCACTGAACTGCTGAGAAGAAAAGGACTATTAAAAATGAAAGGATTTGCTCTAAGTAAGTGCTAAATGCTGCACATTGTTATAAAAACTTTTTTAAATGGTAAATTATATTTTGGCTTTGTTAAAATGCATATTCAGTGTTTTAATTACTTGTAACAATGCAGACATTTAAACAAGCTTTTAACTGAAGTTCACAGATAGGTTTGCAGAAAGGCTTCTATGTGTTCAGTTAATGAAAATATTTGGGATACAGAAAGATTTTTTTGTCTGTTTCTCTCCTTTTCTGTTTATGATAATTATTGTGCTTCCCCAAGTTTAACTGACTTTCTTATATCCCCAGTTTGATGAAAGTAAGATACGTATGCTTTTAAAAGACCAAGGTTCTTATTTAACTACAATCTGCAAAAAAGTACCAGCTCTCATAAATTTACAGAGAGAGTTACTTACAAGTTTCTAGGTACCTGTTTTGTTATCTAGCTTTAATAACTAACCTTTTTGAATATAGCTTATTCTAAGATACATATTCACAGGTCAGTAATCATGAACTTTGGTATACATTTGTAGTTCATATGCATTCTTCTATCTAGTTATACATAGGTATAGCTTAATATGACTAACACACAACCACCCTTATAATATGTACCTAGATATGTGAACTCTCCATTTTGTTGTGATCACCCTTGCACATGTATTGAGACATTTCTATTGCTGACAGCAATTTTGCAATCTGTTACATTATGGTTGCATAACAGCATATGGGGGTCTGAGGTATTCAAACCTACTTTATCTGTGTATCTATAGCATTTGCTGTTCAACTGTTGCATATTACTGTGTTGTCTGTGCCATTTATACATGTACATGTCTATAGTTGTCCCCAGCATAATATGTAAGGAGTCAGATATTAGTAATTTATTAATTTGTTATTGCCAGGACTTGCAAAACTCTTATTACATTCTATACAGTTATTGTAATGGCAGTAGCACAGAACGGACATAGATTACTGTTCTTAGGATGGACGAACGTAGTTTTCAGGAACTTCTCACTAAACCAGGAATTTAATATTCCATGTTTAGACTTGTAAATACTTTTAAATGTTTTACAGTTATACTCAGTGTTCATGTTATGTTCATAACAGAATCTTTGCCATCTAACACAATTTATAGGAATGTTTTCAGATAAATGCTTGTCCTTAAATGTAAATGGACTCAGCAATCCTATAAATGTTTGAAAACTAAAAAAGTAGATATTGCATTCTTGCAAGAAACTCATATAATAGAAGAAGATTTGAATAAGATGTCATTTAATGGATACACTATACTTGCAGAATCTCATTTTCGGACCAAAAGAAGAGGCACCATGATATTGTGGAGGAAAATACTACCAGTACCTAAAATAATTGACATGTATTCAGACAAAAATGGCATGTTCTGCTAAATTATTCTAGAAATAAATAAAAAACTAATCACATTAGCCAATACTTATTGGATACCCGGTGTTGGTGCTGCAACAGCGAATAAATATATTGCCTTACTTGCAATCAAATCTAAGGGAGAAATAATATATTCAGGTGATTTTAACTGTATTCTCTCCAGAAGTGACAATACTAAATGTGATCAGTTTAAGATATCTGCACCTGCCAAAAGATTGAACAACTTCAACAATAATTCAAATATAAGAGATATTTATGAAAAAATAGAACCCAAATCCCTAAAATACATACATAACTCATACAGATTCAGTACAAAAACTAACATTGATAAGGTGTTGGTTACAGATTATTTATTCTCAAAAATTCAGGAAGTTTTCATTAGCTCCTGTCCAATGTCCGACCACAACACTATTTTCTTTAAAATTCACATGAAATCTAGTACATTGGCAAAAAATACCAGTATACATTGTTAAGATAACCCGGTTTAAGGAATGGTTACTGAAAGAAATCAAACTATTTCTAGACATAAATGACAATGATAGTACTTCTAAAGTTACTGTCTGGGATACGCTGAAATCTTACATTTTTGGTAAAATCAAAACCTGGTACCTAAACAAATGAAAGGAATGGGATAGTATGCTATCGAGAATACAATCAAAAATTGATGAACTAAAAAGAAATCTAAATAATAAAGATATAAACACAAATATAGAACTGTGTTTCAGCCTTAAGCCTTGATTACATGGAAATACTTAATCACAAAGTGGCAATAAATTTAGAAAGCATCAAATTACAGTCTTACTCTGTTAACCCAAAAAACATGCATAGATTAGCTGTGAAATCAAAAAAACTTAACCAATGTTAAACATATTAGGGAAATTGTTGATGAAACTAAAAAGAAAACTAAAATTGTAACAGATTTAGAAGATGAGACTTTCAGAAAACATCACAAAATAATAAATAACACAAATTCAAATATTAATAACATCTCAAAAGATAACTTCTTAAACGAGAACATAGGCAACAAACTATCAATAGAACAGGAATACCAAACTTCTCAAACCAATAAAATTAAGTGAACTAAATGAGAGGATTCAAAGCCTTAAGAACAATAAAGCCCCAGGATTATATGGATTAATGGGCGGAATTTATAAAGTACTCACAGATGATACATTAAAGATACTTTTACAAGTTTTTGAGGAATTCAGAACAAAGATGAGCTCATTCTCTTCCTGGAAATATGCCTTGATTTCCCCTATCCTAAAACAGGACAAAGACCCCAAAATAGTAACTTTGTATCGTCCCATTTCACTATTAAATGTAGACTATAAAATTTTTACATCGATATTAGCTAACAGATTAAATCAGCTGATGCCTAACATAATAGGTGATGATCAAACAGGCTTCATCTTAAATAGAAGAGTACAAGACAATGTTATCAGGCTCCTTTCCTTAGTAGATCATGCTAACAGGAAAAAAAAGAACCATCAATTATTAGCGTAGACTTAAACAAGGCTTTTGACTCTATATATTGGTCCTATTTATTTAAAGTATTAGAAGTATATAACTTCTCCCCTGACTTTATCGATATAATTAACAGATTATATGTTAACTCAATGTCATACATCAAAATTGGCGCTTTTTTATCAGGTCCGCTCAACATCCTAAAAGGCACTAAACAAGGCTGCCCACTCTCTTCCTTATTATTTGCCCTACCAGTAGAACCTCTAGCTAACTTCATAAGAGCAAATTCTAATATAAGGGGATTTTCTGTTAGTCCAAGCTACATTTCTAAAATATAACTTTTTGCGGACGATGTCATGCTAACAATTGGAAATATAGATTTCTCTATACATCATGTAATAAAATTCCTGCAAGTTTTTGAAGAGGTTTCAGGCCTAAGCTTTAATCACACCAAAACAGAAACATTATTAATAAAGAAAAAAGTAAATACTTTACTAAGAAAACAACAATTTTAACTGGGCAAATGACACCATTAAGTACTTAGGAATATACATAAAGTCAAACTGGAATAATACTTTAAAAACAAATTACAAATACCTATTATCCAGAGTTAAGGAATTTTTAAATAGATGGAATGAAATGTATCTCACAATAGAAGAAAGACTGTCATTAATAAAAATGATCATATTACACAGAATTTTGTTCTACTTCCAAACTTTAATTGCCTCCCCATCCAAACGGTTAATGAAGCAAATAAATTCTATGTTAATAAATTTCCTTTGGTTTCCTCAAAAGCCAAGAATCACAATGCTTGGCACTACAGAAGCTGGAAAGATGGGGGGAATAGCATTCCCAAATTTAGAACTTTATGCAGAATCGACCATACTTAATGTGATGAGCCAATGGTTAAACTCCAGATATAGTTCTAAATGGAAAAATCTCCATGTAAGTATCTTATTATCTGACATGGAAGACACAAATATTGACAATAATATGTTCTCAGAAAATAAAAAAGTCTTCCTTGTTGTCAAAGAACATTTCTACAATACCAATAAGAATAAAAAAAAATATTTTCACTAATTATATATTAGATAATTTTGAAAAGATAATAAACAAAAATCATATGACAAAAAAATTTATATTTTTAATATTTCCCATAGCATACATGAAGACATGTCTGGACTCTTTCAACGTATCTAAAATAAAAGTAATGGAAGAAAATGACTTAGTTTTTTGTCACCAGTTTCTCTGCAATAATAATATTGATGAACCGTGTTCTCTTATGGCCAGGTGTAACATAAAGCACAACAACTGGTTGAACACACAAATATTTAGAGAATGCATAGTTAATGAATTCAAAATATGTCATATCACCGGCACAACACCTTTACTAAAATACTTTCTCTTCTTTGTGAAATAAACAATTTGCACATTAATAATATTCTATCGTCAAGTATATTTAAATCTTTAAGAACCAATATGCAAATCCCAGAAGACTCCTTATGGAATTTCACAGAGAGAATAAACAAATCCATTTTTTCAGATAGTGATAAAGAATTAGTACTTAAATCAATTAGTAGCACAATGTCATCCCCTTCTTGGAAAATCTTCACTTGGAAATACATGCGAAGGAGCTTTATTACCCGACATAAGATGGACTTGATATCAAAAAATAAGCTTAATAAATGTTGGAGATGTGAGGAAATACTTTGTGCAGATTGGGTACACATGTTTCTTACATGTAAATTAGTAACTCCATTCTGGATAGAGTTCAGAAATTTCATAAAAGCATTGTAGTCGGACAAGTGTGAAGTATCTGACTCATTATTACTGTTCAATGCACCGATACCAGCACATATCCCCAAAATACAGGTGCACCTCCTTTGGTCCTTGCTTGCAATTGCAAGAAAAATCATTACATCAAATTGGAAGTGTAAAAAAACCTATCATTTACATATTTTTTACTATTAGCTAAACTTGTATGTAATAGGGAGTTGCAAACTATTTCAGAAAGAACTACTAAGATAACACATAAGAAATTAACTTGGTTGAAGCTTGAAAAACTACTAGATAAAATGTAATCACAACAATGACATTGTAACTGTTACGGACATTGTAAATAGTTATTGTTCCATGTTATGATGTTTTTAAGACATATATTGTGCATATTTATATATCATATTTCTTGTATTATTTTATTTCATGAAAATCAATAAAAAAATGTTTAAAAAAGTTATAAACTATAAACTATGTTGTTAAACTTATGATTTATTTGTCACACTTTCAGATGAGCAAAACCCCTACACAGTGACACAGAAAGCTCCTTACAAAAAATCTTTTAGATGGTAAACTATTCTGGGCAGTTACTGAAGCAGCATTACATTCAAGAGCTAGGATAGTTGGTAGAAAGTGTATAGCCACTTCCACCAAAATAAGGTCCAGAATTGGGTGTGAAGCGAAGTAGCCAGTGTCTGTGGTTCAGCTGGTCCAGTTCATTCTTTTTTTTTTGAGAAAAGGGGTGACATCATATGTATTGCCAGGAACACACACATAGCTGCAACTAGCTGGTACCAAAAAGGGCAAGGGTGTCAAGACATGTTGTATAAATCTGCAGTTAGGAACATTTTGCAGGGTTGATGTAGGATAAAGCTCAGAGAAGAAGACAACTGTCTATCCTTGTGCTCACTAGCTTTCCACATCCATGGGATATTCGGAGGTATTATCTACAGCTTAGAATATGATGCGTTGTTATTCAGACCTGTATACATACCTATTAGCTATATGCTAGTTGAGCTAGTGCAGAGCAGCAAAACGGACAGGCCACTTAGTGCATTAGGGCCAAGGGATCTCACAAGACACATAGGCAATATAAGGATAGACATCAGCAGGAGTAAGACACATCAGATGGCAACACAAATCTGGCAGAACTTTTGGGTCCCAGTGGGCAACAGATGGGACATTTTAGGCTGGGGAACTTACATGAGCATGAGGCATCAGGTTAAGGCTCCACTTCTGTGCCATGTGGATGGTTCACCCCAGTCTGCCTAACAGTTTTGAAGAAAGAATCAGATACTTTAGGTTTACACAGCAGGATGTTAACACCTCACTCCTCTATGATCAAAGCAATATCCCTTGCACACCTAAGAGATGCTTCCAAAAAAAAAATCATGTGGCCAGGTAAATGGGGACCACAAGCATACAAAAGATATGTCAGGTCTGCATGTTATTAACCATTTTTTCTTTTGCATATGCATGGTGACGACCATTGAAAATGTAGGCAAGGAACTGCTTAGGACAGGAAATGCTAATTTTGAAGGAGTTATTAGATGCCATAAATACAATTGTTGGTCATGAAAGTGATATTGTGGTGGCATTTGCGAGGCATCATACAAGGACAAACAAAGAAGTTATTTGATCCAAATAGGCGTGTGTTGCATTATGGGGAAAATATGTGCAAAATGTCCATTGTTACAGATGAAAGGGAAAGTTGCAAGCTTGTTTCAATAGGTTTCCCAGAAATGACTGACAGTTCAGCTAGTTTAGTCTGATATCGCACACACAAATTACCTAGAGGGCAGCAAGGAATTGTAGAGCAGTAGAAAGAGGTAGAATATGCATGGACAGGTTTGTTAGGGGAGTAATAATGTTGTGGGGAACAGCAGTGCAGGACCAAAAGATTAATGTGAAAGTACCAGAACTTTACTGACCAGATAGTGTCCACTTGTCAAAGTAAGATATATCAATATTTCTACAGGAAATAAAAAGGGGCATTATGTCCCCTAACACATGTGCCTGGAGAAAGAAGTAAGAGTGATCATCCTTTACAGGAAGAAGTTCAATCTTGGAAGGGTAAATGTTGGTGGGGGTCTGGAGGTAGGATGGCATGGGCTACTGTAGCTTCTCCCTCATACTGGTAGGATGTGTACACCCTTAGCACTTTTGGAGTGGACCCTGTCATTATTTCATGACTTAGCTTTACTGCATAGCAGGCTGGCTAGGCCAAGATCTGGGACCTGATGGTGTTTGGTTTTGTCTTTAAAAAATATGCATGTCGTGATGGGTCTGCTGGCTTAATTGTAATGACACAGACTGGCCCTCTGTACACATCTGACCATTACTACACATTGTTCTGGTTACACTGATGGTGGCAATGACTGGATTGTGACTAACACTAAATTGGCACTGAATTGCTAATAACACTGATTGCACTCACCGGGTCTGATGACTGATGGTGGCAATGATTGGATTGTGACTAACACTAAATTGGCACTGAATTGCTAATAACACTGATTGCACTCACTGGGTCTGATGACTGCTGGTGGCAATGACTGGATTGTGACTAACACTAAATTGGCACTGAATTGCTAATAACACTGATTGCACTCACTGGGTCTGATGACTGATAGTGGCAATGACTGGATTGTGACTAACACTAAATTGGCACTGAATTGCTAATAACATTGATTGCACTCACTGGGTCTGATGACTGCTGGTGGCAATGACTGGATTGTGACTAACACTAAATTGGCACTGAATTGCTAATAACATTGATTGCACTCACTGGGTCTGATGACTGATGGTGGCAATGACTGGATTGTGACTAACACTAAATTGGCACTGAATTGCTAATAACATTGATTGCACTCATTGGGTCTGATGACTGATGGTGGCAATGACTGGACTGTGACTAACACTAAACTGGCACTGAATTGCTAATAACATTGATTGCACTCACTGGGTCTGATGACTGATGGTGGCAATGACTGGATTGTGACTAACACTAAATTGGCACTGAATTGCAAATAACACTGCTTGCACTCACTGGGTCTGATGACTGATGGTGGCAATGACTGGACTGTGACTAACACTAAATTGGCACTGAATTGCTAATAACACTGATTGCACTCACTGGGTCTGATGACTGATGGTGACAATGACTGGATTGTGACTAACACTAAATTGGCACTGAATTGCAAATAACATTGATTGCACTCACTGGGTCTGATGACTGATGGTGGCAATGACTGGATTGTGACTAACACTAAATTGGCACTGAATTGCTAATAACATTGATTGCACTCACTGGGTCTGATGACTGCTGGTGGCAATGACTGGATTGCGACTAACACTAAATTGGCACTGAATTGCTAATAACATTGATTGCACTCACTGGGTCTGATGACTGATGGTGGCAATGACTGGATTGTGACTAACACTAAATTGGCACTGAATTGCTAATAACATTGATTGCACTCATTGGGTCTGATGACTGATGGTGGCAATGACTGGATTGTGACTAACACTAAATTGGTACTGAATTGCTAATAACACTGATTGCACTCACTGGGTCTGATGACTGCTGGTGGCAATGATTGGATTGTGACTAACACTAAATTGGCACTGAATTGCTAATAACATTGATTGCACTCACTGGGTCTGATGACTGCTTTCATTCTCATTTGATTTCTATATAACTGGCATGATCTGGCTTAAAAAAGCATGAATGCTGCTGTTTTTCATGCCCAACATGTTTGTGTTTATTTGACAAGTATAAGCATGACTATTTCTATCCAAAGGCAATGCCTGTGCAAAGTAATGGAGCATATTAGCAAAGATAAACAAGAAATGTAAGGATTCATTTTCTTTCAAAGCTGAGGAATTTTAAAACCTTTTTATGACTTAATATGCAAAAGTAGCAGAGATGGGGGGTGTTGATGGGATGGGGTACAGATGAAATGCAGCTCCTGCAAAATACTTTGAAAGGTATATCAGCATTTTTTTTTACTGTTTGAATCGTAGGATCATAGGAGGTTACTAGGCTACCAACTCGGAGGTAATTTAAACCCTAGCCTTTCCATCCCATTGTAATACAATAGATACTCTAGTCAATACCTAGGATTTAGTAATGACTGCCTATGTCCAGAAGGGTTGTAGGCACACCTCACAGCTGTCCAGAATTTCACAGAATGTCCAGATTTTTTACTATTTTTGGTCTGTTTCTCGTACAATTTGTGGTTTTCTTGATTTTTGTAGCAAATAAGAGAAGACTAAATTTACTAAATAACGACAGGCGTTTGAGTTTCAGACTTCATATCCTTCAGAAAATGCATGGTAACACAAAACCTTTTATTCTATCAACTTTATAAGTTTATAAGAGCAATATTTAGAATCTGTTCCCATCTTTGGGGCTTTGTCCAGATTTGTTGTGCTAAGAGGTTGAGAGGTATGGTTGTGGGTGCTATCCCTGGTAAGAATTTACACTGTCCCCTCCACTCATACAGGTTCCCTTTGAACAGTGTCATAGAGGTGTTTTGCATCACATGAATTGGCAGCCTATTCCAAAGACATGTCCGTCACTGGGAGACAAATCTATCCATCCAACACATCTTATTCAAGTCCCAGGCCATATTTACATCCCTGGAACAGGTAACTAGTCCTGTCTGAGTTATGGACGTGTAGCAAATTCATTAGGTTTGGGTAGGAGATTGCTCTGTAAGCCAGGCATAAGTCTCCCCTAAGAAAACTATACAATGCTGAGTATAATGACAAGGACTTTAGTTGGTCTTTGTAAGGCACGTGCTGGAGTCCCTTGATCTTCATAGTTAGAAACCTCTGAGGTCTCTCCAATTGCTAAGTTGCTTTGTATGGTACACGCCAAAAGGGGTGTTATACTCAATTACAGGCCTGATTAGTGATGAGTATAGAAGGGTTATAACCTCCTTTTCTCTAGAGGTGATGCCTTTGGTAATCAAGTTTGCTACATAGAAAGCCTTCCTTACTACAGTAGACGTATGGTGGTCAAAGTTAAGGTCACAGTCTAGTTGTGATCCCAGATCTCTTACCACTTCATAGGGACATAGGGTATTGTTGTTAATTTGATAGTGAGAAAGGACACTGTTTTTACAAAGGGAATTATGATGCACTTCTTTGCATTCAATTTGAGACCGTGACTAAGACACCAGTCATGGGTCTGTGTAAGACCCTCCTGGAGTATACTGGCATCATTTGAGTATTCAAAAATACACCCAGTTTGCAGTCATCTGCAAACTGGGTGAGCCACAATCCTTTAGTTTTTGGCCTGAACTTCTAAGAAGTATATACCAAACAGCAGGGAGCCCAGCACTGACCCTTGTGGCACTCTGCTGGTGACAGGTCTGCTGGTTGATGTGGAGTCACCCACTTTGATGGTATATGACCGTTTTGTGAGCCAGTTGGCAACTCATCTTACAACAAAAGGGTTTACATTCAGTTTGCTAAGTTTATCAGTAATGCCTGAGTGTGGGACTGTGTCAAAGGCCTTTACAAGTCGAGGTATGTTGTGTGCAGAGACTTGACCTCATCAGTGTCCCTGGTCACATTTTCAAAGAAATCTACCAGGTTTAACAGGCAGGATCTGCCATGACAAATCCAAATTGGGTTGGATCCAAGGTTTGGAAATCACCTATGTCTTTATTTATGAGGTCCATAATGATACATTCCATGGCTTTACAGATGAGGCTAGTCAGACTTATGGGTCTATAATTCCCTGGTCTGTTGCTAAGCCACCTTTGTGAAGGGGAATGTCTGTTGCTGTTCTCCATTCCACAGGAACAAAGCCAGTGGTTAGGCTATGATTGAATAGGTACTTAATGGTGATGCTGCTTCATGTTTTAGTTTGTTTAGAAGACAGCCTGGGATGCCATCTGGTCCCATAGAGCCTGTGTTTTTTTGCCTTAGACAAGGCTTTAATGACCTCCTCTTCAGATATGTAGTGTGGGGGAGACACTAGTGGCAAGGTTTGTGATAGGTTTGGAGGGGATAAGGAGTGAAACTTTCACCAAATCTGTCCACTAGCAAGTTTGCTATCTCTGCGGGATCAGTGTGTGGTATTCTGTAAGTCACTAGTTCACCACATACTTGGGTTCTACCTTTTAAGCTACGTATGTAGCTGTAAAAGGCCTTATGATTATCCTTGACTGTGATTGCTAAGTTTTTCTCAAAGTTACCCTTAGATGATTTGACAAGCTGTCTTATTTGCCAGTTGAGGCACTTTGCTTAGACAGCAACTTTTTGCATTTCTTGTAAGGTTTGTTAATGCTGGATGTCCACCAGGGCAGCTTTTTTTTTTTTACTTGTGGTTCTGGCTTTGATTCTCCCTGAAAAAGCTGAGTCTATACACTTATACAAGTGATTGTACAGGGCTTTATTGTAAGTTTTGGTGTAGTTTATTTTTCCAAATATTGAGACTTTTGGGTGCTGTACTTCTGATACGTAGTCCTAATAGGAACCAATTTATCCAGGCACATAATGTCACAGATGTGCTGTCCTTTTTGCTGCTCTTCAATTACAGAAACTAGAGAGCTACTGACTATTTTCACAAGTGGGATAAAGAACAGAGCCAGTTATTTCCTGATAGTTTCCTTTGAAAAGGGAGTAAACAGCTCACTAGACTGGAACATCTTGGTAATCCTTTTTCCACTTAGAAGAATAACATTTATCCATTTAGAAGATCTTTGTTAGCTGATTTAAAGTATTGCTCACATGCACACTGGGCAAAATAAATCCTCAGAAACCCTTTAGGCATTGATCTGGCCACTGCTCAAGTGGGCTCATTTTAGTAACTGTTTAGTACAGATGTCCACAGATGTACCGCACTCTTCTCCACTTCTCTCCACAGGTACACTTAAAACAATATTTAACCATTCTGTTTCATTTTCTTTACCTTCTCTAATGTTGTCATTCATATCTTCATAGCAAAATGTTCATACAGTATAATACATAATTATTATAAGGTCTTATGTTAATCTTACTTTAAAGTTCAATGCAGTAATGCATGCCACGTTCTCCTGTTTTTTTACAACTCATCTCAAATTACTTTGGATATATTACGCAGAATCTTTAAGAAGCTGAATTTCCAAAAAAGTAGTGACTCTTGAATTCTGTGTCGCTGCAAAGTGTGGGTGCCTGCATCTGTGTGTGTGTGTGTGTGTGTGTGCGTATATATATATATATATATATATATATATATATATATATATATATATAGGTTTATCATCGGAAGGTCGAACCTAACTGCATCGAATGATGGGATCATTGACTCACTTCTGCAAAACCGACAATGTCGAATTCCGACATTGTTGAAATACGACTCGCCGTAAATTTCAGAATGGGCTTTAACATGGGTCGAGATGGGGGCGAGATTCATACTTCAACAATATCGGGTTTGACATTGTCACCATTCAGCCTCCAGACTTCGACCAAACCCACTTCGATCTTCTAATTATCACCCATATATATATATATATATATATATATATATATATATATATATATATATATATATATATATATTTATAAATGTATCTAGACACAGACACAGACCCACATAAATATATCTTTCTATTTATCTGTCTATATAAAGATAACTACATACGGGTCACAACTTTAAGCACAGTAGGTAGAAACTGCAGAAAACTGATGAGTGGTAACAGTGAACTGCAAAAGATAACAGTGCAAGTGAGTGACTGTGAGAGATTGCAACTGAATTTATGGTCTTGTACATTCCTAGCTGAAATGTGACCTCAGAGTTGATATATCTAATTAGCAGGGAGAGTGGAATGGTGCAGGGGGTTGAAGTCCCCATGCAAAAAACAAGTACATACTATCTTTTGCAGTTCGGTGTTACGGCACTTCAGGATTTGCCATTTTGACCTGCAAAGCTCAGTTTTGTGAATACTGATGTTAGGAATTTTCATCATTCTAACATAGACCAATATCTATTTCTTTCTCTGTCTATATTCATCCATCCATCCACAACCCCTTTTTCCCATTTTTGCACATGGGGTTGGGGTTTCACTTCAACAGTGGCAATCATCTAAAGTCAAGGTTCACACCGCCAGGAAGCTAGCCCTGCCACGGTAATTCTTCCACACCACACACTTGCATGCACACTTATACATATGGCCAATTTAGTGTGCCCCATCCACCTACTGCATGCCTTTGAAATGCGGGAAGAAAACCGAGCATGTGGTGGAAACCCACACGAACACTAGAAGGACATGCAGACTACAGACAGAAGGCACCCCAGTTGAGAATCAAATCAAGGAACCTCTTGCTGTGAGGCAACAGTGGTATCCGCTGTGCCACTGTACATCTATATCTATATCTAGTACATCTAACTATATATCTCTCTCTCTCTCCATATATATATATATATATATATATATATATATATATATATATATATACATATAACTATATCACATTGAGCATAATGGAGGAGGGGCACTGACCACAACTCTGATCTGTGAAATATAACAATAAGTATCCTGTTGTCTTGTTTATTTTTACTAGTTATTTCTTATTCTTACCATTTATTGCACTTTTTATTGTCTGCTGCCTACGTTTTACTGTATTTTATTGCTATAAACAAATTTGCACTCTTGTACTGCAATTGTCTGCCTTACTGGGCATGTTAAATCACTTTTGTTACTGCCTCACTTTTTGTAAAGGTTTTTTAGCTAGTTTCACTGTGTGTGAAAGGTATTGATTGGAAATGAAATTTTCTCCATTTGTTAAGCATCTGTTTGTTCTTTCTGGTTTTCCTGCCAAGGAGTGTATCATATAACTGATTTGTTTGTAGTTAAAAGCATTCTCTAGAGTCTCCTTGCTCCTTTTGCTATTTAAAACTTTCATTTAGTGTATCGCTGCTGTTTGTCTGCTGTGATAAACATTTCTGTAGTGTTTTCTGCCTAAAATAGTGTAGCTAGTAGCTGTAGCATAGTTCCCCACCATGCTTCCCTATTGTTGTCTTTGTTCTAAAACTTGGTGGTGTTGCTGTTGCCCACTCCTACTGTAAATCTGATCTAGGACACTCCTCCAAGTCCAGTCTCATTAGTTCATTCTACTTAATACAGAAAGAACATTTGGGAAGGCCAACCCACTTAGATTCTTAACCTTGAATTATCTTCTGTTCCTCCTTTCTCCCTTTCCACTCTACAAAAAAAAAAAAAAAAAGAAACACTTTATTCAGCTGCTTTTACAGTATTTGTGTTTCCTCCTCCTACTCTACTACATCATCTTGCTTTTTTTGCTACTTGCTCTCTAAAGAGTTCAATTGCATCTTTTCTGCTGCATTTATTACTGCTTGTTTTTAGCCTGTTTAAATTGTAAGTGTTATTCTAAGCTTCTTAGTTTTTGGACTAAGCACTTGGGCTTTAGGCCTACCCCTTAGCTTTCCCTGGCCTCACTTCCTCAGATTCTGACAAATATGGATGGACAATTTCCTACAGTTTCTCCTGGCAGCCTGGTCGACATGGGCATCCTGAGGCAGTGTAGCAACTGCCTCATGTACATAGACAACCATCTACTACTGCCACAGGACCACAATTTGTGAGAGATGCAATTACATTAAGAACCTAGAGTCTATGTTCTCTCCCATACAAGCCAGTATATCTGGCAGTGAGAAGGTTATCAACACAATCACTACACCTCAAACACCACCCACAACTACACAACACACACCCACATATGGGATGTTTTCAACAAAAACATACCCAAACAAAGGAGACCTCAGAGACAAAAACACACGTGAACTCCACACTACATACCACGCATAGTCCACATACCTGTGCCTTGCAACCACAAAGGCCTAACCATAAACCCAACATTTTAGTCATTGGAGACCCCATTGTGAGACACACAGATGTGCCTCTCACCAGGCTGGATAAGAAGAAAGTCACAGGTAGTTCTATGTCAGGTGCCAGAATCTGCCATATCACACACACACTCAAGTCTCTTAACAACAGGTACTATTATGACTCTGTCATAGTCCATGTTGGGGTTAATGACTTGAGACATACCTCACTCGACTATATGAAGAGAGAATACATATGTTACATCAATACATCAACACACATGTAAAAAATTTACAATGGTATTAGTTATGTATTTATTAATGTGTGTATATATATATATATTATCAATTTATTATAGGCTCAATTATCAAAAGTATTTATTGGCATGATGGTTTGGCGCCAAAAAAGCTTATTTAAATGAATTGGTTTTAATTGTTGTTGTTCTGATGAAGTCTGCGTACTGTCAGATGAAAGCGCTTAACAACTGTCAATTGTGTTCTTGTGGAGTTTTTACGTATACCCTTTGGGTTTGCAATAAACCTGTTTTGTCAAAGCCGTGGAGTGTTTCACGTTCAGCCTTCAGTGCCTGTTGTAGTGGTTGGTACAGTCGCTGGAGAATTTGTTTTGGTTTACATTGTTGTGGTCATGGAAGGCACCAACGTGGAACCTCAGGCTGCTTTGGACAGGGTGGAGATACTCAAAATCCAGGCGGAAATCACTGAATTGAAGGCGGAGATGTCCCGTTTGGTTGAACTGGTAGGGCGCACCTTTTCAGTGTTGGGTTCCGTGGAGATGAGTAAAGCAGCGCACCAGCAACCGGAAATGCCTTTGGGACATGGGTCAGTCCCCGCAGGCAGCGAAGAGGCTGACACTCGAGCAGAAAACAGCTCACAGGATGAGATACCAAATGGGAAGAGGCGAGGTACCTTGGGGGAGAATCGCTCATTCAATGAACATCCTTTAAATTACAGTAAGGACTTAAATTCAAGTAAGAATACCTTGAATGAGTTTACATTTGACTTCAGCCTGTTTCATGTTCGCGATGAGGCTGAAAGTTTAGGGGCACGTCCCAAACGCCCAACGACTTTAAAAACTTATACTGGTATTACCAGGACACAGAATGACAATTTAAAAGTTAGAGACTATCGTATTAATGTTTCAAGTCCGAATTTTCGGAAAAGTGGTGGGATTAATAAAAGTGGTTATCAAAACCATATGTGTAAAGATGGAAAGAACATTAAAGTGAAACATAAAAATGGAACTAATGACTATTTGGATTGTTTTTTAAATGATGGTTACGATTTTACTAAATATGATGGTCACGAGGTAGGTGATGCTGTTGGACTGAATACTAAAGAGTTTAATACCTGTATTAAGGATAAGATATATTTGCTTGGAAAAAAGTTATTATTGATTAAAAATTTGAAAATAGAAAATGCTTATTTTGCAAAATGCATTTCATTGAAAATAGTTCCTAAAGGAATTCGTTTTTTTAAAATCCCTATGGGGGTAGATTTAAATCAGAACACTATTAGGGAGTTCAATTCATTGTTTGACAACTTCGGATACAGTTATATGAATTTATTAGTTAAGAACAATGATGAGAAATTGGCCCTGTTAGTTCAGGAAGTTGAGACATTAAACCATGAGATAGTAAGTAATGATTTATTTCCCCAATGGGGTGAACTACATGACAAACAGTTTGTCTCAGCTGAACAAAAAGCTTCCAATATTTATCACAGGAAAAGTAGGAAAATAGTTCGCGATTTGGACCAGTATTCTAATAACAGAGCATATATTTGGCCAAAGAGCAAAGTGGTAGTTGAAAGTGATAGTTATTATAGAAAGGAAGACAGACAAGATAATCAAGATTCAAATTTTCGAGGGGGCAGGTATTTTCCACCGCAGAAAAACTCATATACCCCTTGGAATCGGAGAAAGAGATAAATGAACAGGGCTTGGATAGAGGAGATGTTACCACTGGTGTCAGCATTTTGATCAGGGACAACGATGACTGCAAGCTAGGTGCACCCCTGGGATTCCACCTTTCTCCCTGCTGGACAGGGGCTTTTTTGCTTACTTGTCTAAACATGGGCTAAACTCTTGGCTAGGCTTATAAGGGCCTCAGGGCCAATATCCTAGTTAATTCTTATGATCATATAATCCTATGATCCTATGACGGTTGCCTTGAGTGGAGAAATCCTTGGTTCTGGCTTCTCCAAACCTGGAGGGATACCAGTGGTTACCCTCCAGAAATAACAAGCAAGTATACAGGGATATATCAAAAATAAAGCTTCTACTGCAAAGTGATGAATAACAATGATCAGATATTCCAGATGTTAAAAAGTGTTGTGTATTGTCTCTGCTCTAAGTATGCAAACAAACAAAAATATCAGCCATGTTAAAAATTCCTTGATTATTTATTTCCCAGTATGATGAGCACTTCTTGGAGAAATCTGTCTTATAATTAAAGTGCTCATCATACTGGGAAATAAACAATCAAAGAATCCTTAACACAGCTGATGATGAAACTCAACATACTGGGAAATAAATGATTAAGGAATCCTTAGTGTAGTTGATGCTTTGTTTTGCCTTCAATATTTAGAGCAGAGGCATTATATGGCACTTTTTAACACGGAATATCTGGTCATTATTGTTCAACACTTTGCAGCAGACACTTCATTTTGACATGTCCAGTTAAACTTATATTACCTATATTTATGTATTTGTGTGTGTATGTGTGTACATGTGCATTGTGATTTATATACCCCTATATATATATTATGTGTATACGTGCCTTCCCCCCTTGCTTTTAAGTAGTAGTAGAGAGCTTGTGTTTGTGTGTGGATAGGAATGTGTATGTGTGTGTGTGTGTGTGTGTGCATGGGCATATAAAGTATATATATATATATATATATATATATATATATATATATATATATATATATATATATATATATATATATTCACTTTCTATCCTCGAAATACTGAAATGTTGAAATTCAGTATTTTGAATCTATAAAGTCAAATTTTTAAAGCCACAAAAACACAGAACCGTGAAATTCAAAATCTCACACACCGGAGATTTTGAATTTCACACTTCTAATGCATACACATACACACACACACACACACACACACACACACACACACACACACACACACACACACACACACACACACACACACATACACACATACACACACACACCATCCTATCCACACACAAAAACAAGCTCTCTACTACTTAAAAGCAAGGGGGAAAGCCCCCTGCACCCCCCACACCCCCCTACTTAACTGTTCTAACTCTGAGATCTTCCTACACACAACTGCACACACACCACCACACAAGCTACATTCTGCTCACACACACACATCAGAGCAACAAAACACACACCACATCCCCTATACAAAACCCTTACACACACACACACACACACACACACACACACACACACACACACACACATCTGAATCCATAACCACAGTAGAACCTCAGAAGCATGAAAATCAAAACCTCCGGTATTCGAGGTTTTGAATTTCGCACTTCTGAGCTTTCACTCTTTTCAGGATTCCACTTTATGGGCTCGAAATACTGAAGTTTCAACATTTCAGTATTTCGAGCTTCTAAAGTGAATATATATATATATATATATATATATATATATATATGGGTCCCCTTCTAAAGACCGAAACGCCGATTCCCCAACGCAGAAATCACCGACGCCAGATAACCGACAGGTACGTATACCGACAGGGTGATTCGCCGAAAGTGGAAAGACCAACAAGGGTAATGTGTGATCGCGACCCGGTAAGTGTGCGACAGTGACGGAGGTAGGAGTGGTCAGGTAAGTGAGTTAAGGTTAGAGTGCAGGTAGGTGAAGTGTGCGTTAGTGTCGGAGCTTGGGCTAGGGGTGGTTAAGTGAGTTAGGGTTAGGGTGCAGGTAGGTGAAGTGTGCGTTAGTGTCGGAGCTTGGGCTAGGGGTGGGTAAGTGAGTTAGGGTTAGGATGCAGGTAGGTGAAGTGTGCGTTAGTGTCGGAGCTTGGGCTAGGGGTGGGTAAGTGAGTTAGGGTTAGGGTGCAGGTAGGTGAAGTGTGCGTTAGTGTCGGAGCTTGGGCTAGGGGTGGGTAAGTGAGTTAGGGTTAGGGTGCAGGTAGGTGAAGTGTGCGATAGTGTCGGACCTTAGGGTTAGGGTTTGGGTCAGGGCTAGTGTGTATGCTATGTAGTGTAGTGTGTTGTTTACGTTCCGTGTGTCGGTGTTATGGTGTTCGGTGTTTCGCATTGTCGGGTTTGTGTGTTGTCGGTGTTCTGGCGCCGGTGATTTCTGTGTCGGGGAATCGGTGTTTCGGTCTTTAGAAGTAGACCCATATATGGATATATATATATATATATATATATATATATATATATATATATATATATATATATATATATATATATATGCATATACACACACACACACACATATGGGCGTAGGACACCTGATCAAACAGACAGCACCAGCACTGGTTTGGTTGATGCCATTTGGTCAATGCAGACAGATGGTCAAAAGGTGTGCAAGACTGACCATCCTCAGATAGGGGAATATTCCCTTTCCATAGTGATGATATATATAATTAGCAGGGCGTGTGGGGGAACAGCACCCCCTCACATAGGGGTGGAGCAGCTCTTTCCCCCTGCAAAAACACGATGTTGGTTTAGTCCACTCCAAGGTCATTCCCGGACCATGTGCAGAATGCATCAACATTTGTTAAGTTGACATTGTTATGTTGATCTCCTGGCTGTCAGTATTGGGTCGATTCAAATGAGTGTACTATACTATATCTATATATCTATTCTATCTATACATATATGTGTGTGTGCATGTGTGTGCTAATACGTGTGTTAGTGCACTGTCCAACTCCGCAAATCTTTATACAATTAGGTATTTTGCAGTTCAGAGGCACATTGGCCACAATGAGGAACTACTTTATAGTTAGCTAAATTGAATGTCTCAGAAATCACTGTTGACTATTGCTAGTGCTAATTAGCACTTTCCTGTGGTAGTTAAAACTGTCTACCCATAGACTGAGGTGGCACAAGCATGCATCCAATTCACCCCCCTACACGGACGCACACTCACATACACACAAATACAGCCCACCCCTACAATCACCTCACAGACACACTCACCCATATACACTCACACACACACACAAACTTACCCTATTCCTCTAACTACTCCTCCTATTGTGACCACCTCAGCAGAAACAAACTCATACAAGCAGCCTTAGACACACATGCATACACACCCAGCTCTTCCCATTTGCTAAACTTCATGGCAATTATCTCTACTGCAGTGGGTGAACATGAGCTTTTGACCATGTTCACTAATACAAGCATTTTTAGTTCCTTTATGCCATGCTATATATAGTATCCCAGGTGCCCAGTGTCCCTACAACCCTCATCATCTTTCTTTATTTTTTCCCTAAGTAATTTCTGGTACAATATGAAGGCTATGCATGATGTCTAGTGTCCCCCGACCCTAAAAAAGTGTTACCTCTGGTGTCTAGTGCTCTGCCCCCCCACACACATACTTTCCCACATTCACACACACATACACACACACACACACACACACATACACACACACACACACACACACACACACACACACACACACACACACACACACACACACACACACACATATTCCCACATTCTCACATTTATGTTCTCATACATACACACACACACTCACACACGCGTGCACAGAAACATATGCTATCCTCTAGCAATCCCCCTACTGTGACCTTCCAGGAACAGAAACCCTTACACATGTATTCACACATTCAGCACCCCCCTCCCCCACATGCACACACCAGCATTACCTGTCTGCCGAACTCATTGGCACTTACCTCTGCTGCATAGGGTGAACACAAGCTTTTGGCCATGTTCATTAACACAAGTGGCTATGAGTGACCATAATTATTTATGCAGCTGAGTTATTCTCTGAAACATTCAGCTGCATAAATGACCTACTGCTGGGATTTTCAGGAGAGATCACATGTCTAATTAGCACACGTCTCTCCCTTGGAATGCCTCATTAGCATTTGGGATGGCTGTAGAGACAGCTCACTGCAGTCCTGCACACCTTCATGCTAAAGCATCCTGGCAGCCCTGTTGCAGAATACCAAAAGGTTACCATGATGTATAATTTTTTTTTTAATTCTTACAAGAAGGTTTCTGCGCTCAGCTCAGTATAATATAAAGTTATTTTAAAATACCTTAATGCAGTTTTCAAATCCAAAGCCACAGTAAGATGCAAGAAATGTCTTCTCTTGAAATGATTTATTCTTACTGAGCACCCAGTTTTACAACATAATGCATCAGCCTTAAAATACATAATACAGAAATGGGGCTTTTGATGCAAACAGCTACAGAATACTCAGTGATATTTCTTTACATTGTTTGGTCTTTAAACATGGCTGATTTCAAATTGCCTGGAAAATGATACTTCTACAGCTGTATCTTAAATAATGTTGAACTATTGGGTTCCTATTACCTGATCAAATGTTTAGGTTAGCAAATACCAAAACATCGATCTGGTAATAGTGAAAGCAAAAAAACACGAATGGCCGATTTAACGCAGGGAAAGATTTCCCTTGGCCGTTATGTGGATTTTGCCCCTTTCCTCACTGTACAGCAATCTCAGAGTTGGTATATTTAGTTAGGTGGTGTGTGGAGGCACAGCCTCCCACATGGGGGGTGTGAGGGGCGAAGCCCCCCTACTTCATTTTGGTTTAAATTTTTTTTTTCCGGTTGAGAAAATCATTCCCTATGTTAAATTGGCCATTCCCTGTTTTAATTTTTCGATATTACCAGATCGATGTTTAGGTATTCACTAACCTAAACATTCGATCAGGTAATATAGACGCAAAATATTTGGGTTGGACAGTTTTACAGGATCCCTAGTTCCTAGCCAGTAAAACATTGCAAGAAACCATACTGCTGTGACACAGATCTTTGATATTGTTTTCCATTTTCTATATTAGGTTGGGGTGTATCAACTGCTGCCACCTCCATCATTTCTAAGGCATTCACTACCCTCTTTGACAGTTGTAACTGACTGCTGCACATTTATCATATAATCCATCCAGCACTTGGCTGGACATCCTTATTTCCTCTTGCTTTCCTTCTGTCTTTACAAAATCTTCTTTATCAAATTGCCTTCTGTTTTCCTGTATACGTGACCAAACCTTTGCAATCTGTTCTTTGGTTTCTGCTCACATGTCCCTATTTCATCGTCGCCCCTTAAAGTCTGTTCTTCTACGCAGTTCAGGCTCTTTGTTTTCATCATCTCTGGATTCTTCAGCTGGTCTCCCTTTACTGTCCAGATGTCTATGCCAGACAGAAGCATCTGTTACACTAATGTTTTGTACTCTATTACACTTCAGCTATTTTATCATCCTGCCGCCACACACTACCTCAACACTCTGCACCAGCTTGCTGCAGCACCACTGATTCCAGCTTTGACCTCCTCAGGTAGACTTCCCTTCTCCATAACCACACCTCTCAGGTACTTGACATTGTTAGTATGTACCACTATTTCCCTTCATTCTCTTTTTTCACACTTGCTGATGTGCCAACTGTTTTGCCTGTACACCGTTTCATCCCATGTGCCTTCACGTTTGCGTTTCATTCTTGTGTCATTTTGTTGCTGTTCAGAGTCTGTCTGCATTGATCTATCCCTTCTGACCTGTTTACTAATGTAAAGAAATTACTAGTATGAATAGGAGTAAGCTTAGAGCTGAACCTATCACAGATATTTCATAGTGTATCATTTGACAAATTCAAAAAAATGTATTCTAAATGAATGATTTACCTTCACAGATAAGAAAAGCAATGCAGTAACATGCAGGAATGCAAATCAGTGGGAAAATTGTAAAACAATGGCACTCCATTATACCACTGCAAATGATACACTGACACCACAAAGAAGGACACTTGCTTAATAATCACAACCTCACTGCATGCAGGTAGTGTGGTAAGCATTGCCCCCCACAAAATGTTCACATTGTCACTTTGTATGCCATTTCACTTAGTTAAATTTGAATGAAATGGCTTTCATTTGAATGTTTTGGAACTACTCACCCATATTCAGCTATATGTAGACATTCCTTGAAATGCCAAGTCAAAACACCTTTCTTTGCAAAACAGCACAGCAAATTCAGCGGTTTTTTAACTAATTTAGAAATGTGTGCATACTCTTGCGTATGCAGATATATTCATGCAATGATAAATTTTGACAGCATGGTAGTGGCAGTGTACTGTTATTCAGTTAAAAATGACAGACACTGTCTCAAGAGTCATGTGTTAATGCTAGATATATCCATGGGTAAACAGAGAAAAAAAAACTAAAGACATGGCTTTCAACCATCCCTGAAACTGCAGAACATACCTGATTTTGCCTCATTTGTTTCCCCTCTCTTATACAATTTTTTTAATTTTCTGTTTAATCAATGAGTATTGCAGTCAGTCAACAATGCCAGATATTACATTAAGGCATCACATTACAGACATTAAGTTAAACTTAGATCTATGTATGAGAAACAGAAAATTTAGCTCAGGACTGCCCTCTGTATTACTAATGGACAGAGGCAGCTCCTAAATGCTTTATCCCATACATTGGTCCCCTTAAATTATCTATGTTATGATTCCAGTTATTCATATCAGGGGTAATTATTTATTATTTATTTATTGACATTTGGTGACCGGGAAAGTCTGACTGGGTCAGAAACCCATTTTCAGCAGCGACTTGGGGAGAAAAGCTCCAAAATAGATCACAATGAATGCAATAACTAAATACACAGTACATAAAATTTATTCATATTACATAAATGTAGAAAATAAAAGTAATCAGAGAGCATTTCAATACATAGATTATATAGCAGTGGTACTATAGGATGTACAAAAATTATATTGCATAAGTATGTTGTTGGTGTTTGTCTTTCGGCTTTCCCTGGTAAGGGGTCACCACAGTGGAACTCCGGTCCACTAATGATTGGCAGTAGATTTTTACGAAACGCCGAGGTGCAAGCTCGATGCCCAACCTTCAACAGAGGCACGCCCATTTACGCACACATGTCTTTCAAACACTACCCAACCGCGGGGAGGACATGCAGACTCCACACAGAAGGCACTCCCAAGCCAAGCCGTGAATCGAACGGGAGAACCTCTTGCTGTGAGGTAACAACGCTACCGCCGTACCACCGCGGCAATAAAATTCATGTGCCATAATAAGTCTTTCTGAAAGAAATCAGATTGGACTGTAGAACAGTCATTAGAGAGAGTGTAACTGCATAGATAGGTCTTGGTGGGGAAAAAGTCAGAAAGGAAACAGTGTGTGTAAAAAAAGTAGAAGGTGGAAGTAAAAGTGAGGTTTAAAGGTGGGAATAGGTTGTCTGGGAGATAGGGTGATATAGGTAATATATAATTATCAACTACGAGATGGTTAAGGTCAATTTATAACCATATGGGATATGTTATTTTGAGCACTAAAAGGGAAACTGGCTAGGCTTAAAATGGCCTGCAAGGTCAGTTAGCCTAATGCTTACCTATAAACCTATGAACTTATCTGCATTTCATACTTAATTCTTTAATAAATGCATGTTGTCAGAAAATCTATTCATCTATTAACTTTCAAAATGAATGAGAATAATAGCTAAACTTCGTCTCAGATGTTTGGCCTTTGCCTCCGACTCTTAAGCAAAGAAGTTGAAATATATGGCCAAAGAAAAGGACCATACCATCAAAATCTCAAAAAAACTGTTTTTGTACTTTCTGGCAGAAGGAAGCTACACAAGTAAAGACATTAACATGAAGACATCAGTATCACACTTAGGGAAGATGCAAACACTCATGGTTATAAGCTCCATGGCACGTAATACAACTGCGTAATGCTATAAGTTATAAGAATATTATGCCTTCTAATAAGATTTAAGTTATCCCCATGGGTATTGAATATGTTTTCTTATGTCAAATGGCTGGCTACACTTTTAAAACTGGTCAATATTTTACACATTTCCCAAAAGTTTGCAGTCATACCTCCCTCAATAGCTTTTTTTTTTTTTTTGCTACACAAGTGGAGATGGAGTGCCACAAAAGCATATATCTGCATGTGCAACAGTAGCTAACTGCTGCCTGTTCCTTCCGTAACAATCCTTGTCTGTAAGATCTCAGTCAGTACACATCACTCAGAAGGAGAAACACAGAAAGTGTAATGAATCATCTTCCACCTTACCCATCCACCATGGCACAACCAAATTTTAAACTGGAGCTGCCATTGTGGAAGCAGTAAGGGAAATTCCATGCTAAGCTATTAACAACCGTAGGCCACGAAGTTCAAATAATTTTACATGCTATATCAGACATTCAGTTACTTATAACGCAGATGTTTTCTTCCATTTCTACTCTACTGATCTAATCAAAAATGTTACTCTTTATTCTTATTAAGACAACAGTAAAGAAGCATTAAAAAGCATGTCAACAAAACTATTGAAGCCATCATAAAATGTCTTACCAACAGAGCTGTATTATTTCAATTATTATAGATAATGAACTTTTGCCGTGATAAATGTGCCAGCAGTAGAACTAAAACTAGGACAGATAACTGCTCAGAGAAAGAGTACCTAATGCCAAGTATGTCGAGAACTTCCAGACCTCTTCCACTGTTTTGAAGGTAATAACAAAGAGATCCTTCTCAGTATGAATGGATATCAGTCTTGCAGACAGCTCCTGCAAATACACAATTAAAACTTTGTTAATGCCCTGTCAGACATTCCTTTCCCATCCACTAAAGATACTATTACATCTTGTGTACCATAATGCTAAGGATCCCATTAAAACTCTGCACTATGTGGTTTGTACGATTAACAGGCTGGTAGCCATACACCAATTGGTCAGAACTTTTACCGTGAAACCTACACTAAACTTGTCAACTACATTTGATTGTCAAGATTAATATAAAAGACCAAGAATACAAGTACATAACCATTAATTGCAACATGAGTAAATACAGCATTGCATAAAATATAAATTACTTGCAGTGCCACACCCCACAGTGTTGTGGAAATCATGCAGAAACAGTAAAAACAAATAGAAAATTATATAAAATAATGGTACAATATCACCAAGATGTTCAAACATATCAGGAGAATCTCACAGGGGAAGTTTAACTGATTAATATTCCTGCTCTGTTTGATGGAATGTGGATTCTGCAGGACTACCTGGCACAAAACAGCTCAGGTCAGAGGTACTCTGCTAAGGTTTCTGTCAGCTTCACAGATAGCACAGGGTTAAAATGATTCACATATTATGCCACAGTGCATTGGTACAGCAGTTAGCACTGTTATGTAGCAGTGATTGGTTCCTTGCTTCATTTCTTGCCTTTGGTGTCTTGTGTGCACACTATGAATTTCTTCACACTACTGGTGCTCCAGTTTCCTCCCACATTCCACTTAGATGTTATAGGTTCATAGGTTGGTACTAGACTATTGGCCCTAGGGCCTATACAAGCATAGCCATAACAATTCCCTGGCTGTTTCTTCCCACAGTATGTATTTTCCTGGACCCCTGTCTAGCAGGGCGACTGACATGATCCCCGGGGTGAATTTCCTGTTTGCCATCCAATCATCAATGTTCCTTTTGAAGAGGGCCAAAGAGGCGCTCTGCTTGACATGTATGGGCAGTCTATTTCAGAGTCTGGGGAGTTTCTGGGTCAGGAACCTATCCCTCCAGCATGTTTTGTTCACTGTGATGACAAAGTTTAGATCCCTGGGGCATTTGTCTCTGAGGGACTGGGATTTCTTTAAGTGTAGCATGTCCAACAGCTCTGGGTTTGACATGGTCTTGTATGTTAAGCAGAGATCGCCTCTGAGTAGACAATATGCGACAGAGTATAGGTGGAGTTTTTTAGATGGTCAGCATAGGACATCTGCTTTAGGCCTGTGATTCTTTTAGTTAGGTATTTCTGCGGCCTTTCCAGTTTTTGCAGATGTCTTGAGAGGTACATACCAAATGGAGCATTGTATTCTATAATGGGTCTAATGAGGGATGAGTACAGTGTGACAATGACCTCCTTTTTTCTGGATGAAAAGCCCTTAGTGATAAGGTGTGTCACATAGAAGGATTTCCTGACTGTAAATAGCGCATGCAGGTCTTGAACCTCGGACCCTGTACACTATAGTCACAGCATTTAATCACTAAGCCATCTGAGTGAAGGGCAGTCCAACTATCTGCAGGTTTGCATGCCATGTGTGACTGAGTGTGACTGTATATGCACATCCTGTGGTAGGCTGGAGTCCCATCTGAGATAATGTTTCCTGCCTTTATATCCACTGTGTGCTGGGATAGGCTACTAGTCCCACACGACCTTAAAATGGATAAACAGCATAACTGAGAAATGAATGAATAAATAAATTTATACTGCAGACATCTGTGGTCCTACTATCAATGCTATAATAGTTAGAAGCAAGTTATAGGCAATAAAGAACAAAATTTTTCTTTGGCTCATTTCACAAAGAAAGGAAAGAGAAAAATGTTAAAATTTCTTCCACCAAATACATCCAGTTTCTTTTCCAGAGTAGCTGTTTATGTGTGGGCTTGCACTGATCAATCATCTCATATGAAACTCTCATTTTCCTTACAGCAAATGTTTAGATTTCTGTCTGATGACATTATTCAGTGAGAACTATTACTCAATGAGTACAGAATCTGTCGCTGACAGCACTGACATGTCTTGTGGGAAAATTCATTTCTAAACCAATTCTTAACAAAATGCCATGCACTTTGCCTCAGAAATGCCAGTTGCTCTTGATTTACACCCCCAAGTGATACAGAGAATCGCTCAACAGCATAAAATGTCATTCATATAGAAGTTGTCTAATTTTATGCTTTATTCAGGTAGGAGATTTCCCTGTATACACTGGCATTGTGCATACTATTTCTTTTTAGGTTTGGTAGTGTTTTGCCATTAAAGCAAATGAGATTTATGTCTTTAATTTCATTAGACAGTATAAGTGTTTTTTCGTGGTATGTATGAGTATCTGTGTGTGATCGTGTGTGATCAACTTTTTTTTTTGTTTTTACTATGTATATTACATCATTCTATTCTAATCAAATTGACTTGTTTTCTATTAATGTCTGTGAGAACGTTTTTCCCATTATTGTCTATGTTGATGAAGATCTGATATAGTATATCTTGATGACATAGTTATCATGCACATACTTTTGAGAAATGGAAATAAAACAGTCAAGAATGAAAAACACCTGACTGACTTACTGGTGCAAGATCTCTGTTACAGCGAGGAAGGGAT
>NC_056733.1:1075186224-1075373724 GCF_019279795.1 Protopterus annectens
AGAGGTACATTCATTCATATATATATATATATATATATATATATATATATATATATATATATATATACATAGTTACATATTATATATATATTCACTTTATAATCTCGAAATACTGAAACATCGAATTTCACGACTATAAAGTCGAATCTAAATAACACAGAAACTCCAAAACCACGAAATTTTAAATTGGGAAGTTCAACACACCATATACTACGCTACACAAAACCAAACTGCGTACACTACAAGAAGAAGAAACACACACACACACACACATAACAATATAAACTAACAAACCTAAACTACAAATAAGCAGGGGGGCAAGTCCCCCTGCACCCCCCACAGCCTCCCTACTTATATAGTCTGACTCCGAGATCGCACCAAACAGAAAAAGACAGCAAACTCAAAACCAGATATTCTACACTCCCCCTACTTATATATTCTGACTCCGAGATCGCACCAAACAAAAAAAGACAGCAAACTCAAAACTAGGCATTCTACAATCCCTCGCACACATACACACAAACACACACACACGCACACAAACACACACACACACATATCACATATATGCAAACACCACCACATTCAACATGTAAACACATACTTTTACCTGCCTGCCCTAACCCAAACTTCCAAACACACTGACATACACGCACACCTAACCAAAACCCTTATAAATTAGGCACTTTCCTTAAAATGCACCTAATTCCACACAACACATTCCACGTCACATACCGTTAAAGCATAATCGCGAATATGAAATGTTCGGATTCGCGGTTATGTACTTTCGCCATTCCGAACATTCGACTTTATAGTCTCGAAATATTGAAATTCAATATTTCAGTATTTTGAGATTATAAAGTGAACCCATAAATATATATATATATATATATATATATATATATATACATATAAATGTGTATATATATATATATATATATATATATATATATATATATATATATATATATATATATATATATACCTACACACATTTAAATTTATATACATACATAAGGGTATAATGGTCAACTTAATATTGTTGACAATAGAGCTGGTCGACATTTGTTAAGTCAACAAAATTTCATCAGCTAAGCAGATGGTTGACAGGTGTGGAATATCATACAATATTCAGGGTAAGGGATTATGTCCTTTCCCCGACATTATGCAATCTCAAAGTTAGTATATATAATTAGGCTGGGGTGTGGGGGTCACAGAGGAACTTTCTCCCCCTACAAACACAATGTTTTATTTCAAGTATTTTCAAGTTTATAGGTAATACTATGCTAGTTGCCCTTGCAGGCCATTTTAAGGCTAGCCAAGTTCCCTTTTTGTATTCAAATTAACCTATCCCATTTGGTTAGAGACTGGTCTTACCCATCCTATGGTCAATAATTACATATTTCCCCTAATAAGAATAATTAGGATCTTATCATAGTTAATTTGAGGGGATCCATGCATGGGATAAAGCATTTAGGAGCTTATTCTACCCATTAGTACCACTGGGGCAGTCATAAGGTAAATTTTCTGTTTCTCATCCACAGATTCATCTTGTGCTTAAACATGAACAGGGATGAACTTTGTTTTATGTGGATGGGGAGTCTGTTCTACAGTGGAGGTATTCTCTGGAAGATAAACCTGTCCTTCCAAACCATTTGCTAATTTTGCAGTAGAGGTTTAGATTTTAAATCCGTAGACCGAGTATTTCTGATGCCATTTAACTTGCTGAGGTGCAGTAAATCCATCAGTAATAGGTCAGAGGATGTCTTGTATGTCAGACACAGATCACCTCTTACCAGTGTGTAGGATACCAAGTATAATGACAGGGTTTTGAGTTGGTCCAAGTAGGACATGTTATTTAAGCCTTGTATCCTTTTAGTAAGGTATCCCAGTGGGCATTCCTAGATCTACAAAGAAGACATTTGTTTATAACTTTCTTACAAAAATGGGCACATGTTGGTCGAAAGTTAGGTCACTGTCAGTATAGGTTCCCAAATCCCAAACAACTGGGTCAACTCTTAGTTTAGGGTTTGCACCACCAAGATTGTTACTTGGTGCATGGGTAGTAGCATGCTGCCATTTTTAAAGTCCATGTTTTCTGGTCAACTTTGTGAAAATCTATGTTTGGGTGTTTCACTAAATTTCAGTATAACTATATATATATATATATATATATATATATATATATATATATATAAATATATGTGTGGGGGGGGTCTATTTCTAAATTTCAAAGTTTCAAAACTTTGAATTTATTATTTTGTTATGGTTGAGACTGTAAGATTGAAGTTTTGAAACTTTGAACCAATTAAATGGAGATCAACGTACAGAGCGGAATGGTATATTTACTGTTTTCTTCTCTGTAGTGTGATCTCGGAGTTGGGATATATAATTAGCAGGGGTGTGGGGGTGCAGGGGGGGTCTATGCCCTGCAAAAACATAAAAAAAAAGATTTTTTTGCTTTTATTTATATATCTTTTTATTTACATTTTTAAGTTTCAAAACTACGAAATTTAGGTAGACTCATATATATATATATATATATATATATATATACATATATATATATATATATATATATATATTATATATATAAAGTGATAGAGACAGAGAGATACTGTATACAGTTCATAGGTCAGTGTATGCTGCAAGTGGTAAGTTGGAACTTTGATATCAGAGACTCATTCAGTCCTGGAATATACTTGTTATCTCCTAAGTAATCATCAATTTTTTCTTAAATTCTAATAATGATGTGGTGCACTTTATTCCAACAGGTATTTTGTTCTATAGTTTGGGAATAATATGTGTTATATATGATCTCTTTTAATAGTTTTATTCCTAAACATTTTAAAACGTTTCTGTCTCTTCTACCTATATATTGAGAGATGAATTTTAGGTTTAATTCAGCTCTTATAGCAGAATCGTTCACTTCCTTGTAAGCTAAACATAACTTACTTCTCACATATCTACAGAAAATAGTACCCAATTTAAGATACTTTAGTCTCCCCGTCTAAGACGTTTGGTCTCATTAATTCTCTTTGTAAACTGCTTGCGTACTCCTCTCTCATGTTTTTTGTTCTCCTTCAGAGAGTGAGCAGATACTCAGGCTGTACTCAGTCATAGGACTTCCTGTTGAAGTATAAGGTTCAGAGAATAATCACATCTGTCTACACCATAACTTTATAAATTACACCCTTATGTCTTAATGCTGTTCCTTTTATCTACAGTATATCATGCTTAGAACAAATTATAGTACCCAGGTCTCTAATTTGCTTTACAGTCTCCAGATATTTGTCAACTAGTTTTATACAAATGTTAGTATCAGCTTTTGTATCATAAACTACTACCTTACTTATGCCAGAACTGAATCTTAATCCTAAACTGTTGGCCATATTCAAGGAGGTAATTAAATATTTATTTGTGCTCAAAAAATATCTATCTATATGTGTGTGTGTGTGTGTATATATATATATATATATATATATATATATATATACACACACACACACATATATATATATATATATATATATATATACATATGTATAAATATATATAATGTATATATATATATATATATATATATATATATATATATATATATACATATATATATAATGTGTGTATATATATATATATATATATATATATATATATATATATATATATATATATATATATATATATATATATATATATATATATATATATATACATATATATATATATATATATATATACACATATATATATATATATGTATATATAGATAGATAGATAGACATAAATATATACATATGTCTGTATCTACACAAAGATATCTGTATATGTATATATGTTTATGGGTTGGGAGCAGTTTGTCTAATGACCACCTAAGTCAATATCTGTTCAGTCGACACCATTTGATTGGTGCAAACAGATGGTACACAAGTATGTGAGATCAACAATCCCCGGGTAGGGGAATATTTCCTTTCCCCGGGATTGTGGAATCTCTGAGCTTGTATATGTAATTAGCAGGGGGTGTGCGGGTGCAGAGGGGCTTCCCACTCTTTAAAAATGCATGGGATCAAATATAGGATTTGTCAACTGCCGCATGAGCTGTATTGTTTGTTATCAAATAACTATATCCCTAAATGTGAACAAATACCTGTTCATACCTTACATCTCCTTACTCTCCCTTTTTCACTCACGTCCTTACTTCTATCAGTTTCTCTCCTCTGGCTTTTTCTCTAAATATACCGCAAGCCTGCTTTTGTGTTACTTCATATTGCAATTTCAGTTTTTATTATACTAACTTACCTTTAATTTCTCTATAAACTGACTAAAATTTCTCTAATTGTATCTACTCATATTGTGTCTAACTTGATATAATTATTTAAACTGCAGTTGTTTTTTGTATTTTTAAAAGACTGAAAATTATACTGTTTTTAAAATGCTTGTGGTGTATGTGCCTGCTTGAATGGAAGGTGTGTGTGTGTGTGTATGTGTATATATTGCAGAATTAGGGTTAGAATAAGAACTAGGTAAGGGAATAGTTTTACTGTTGTGCATGCTTACTTTTGTACGTAATGTGTGTCTGAGTGTCTTGTGTAGTGGTAGTACAACTGAAAACATTTTTTGTAAGGTATTGTGTAGTGTATGGGTTAGATTACGGATTATGGTCAGTGTTAGAATGCATTATGAAGGTGGTGCAGAATGCCTCAACCACATTCTCAGCTGTGCAAATGATACCAAGATCATCATGTCAGTAATCAGGTTCTAAGCCCCAGTGTGGACCAGACCTCCACCTTCAACTGTGTCTTCATCCACGTTGCTAAGGAATGACTTAGCAATTGACATTTTAGAGACCACAACATTATGGCTGCAAAGGCAATTACTTCAGATGAGAAAAAGTGGGATCAGAGAATACATATTTTAGTTTATGGTTCCCCCCAGGGACTCTGAACACTGAAGTAACAGCAGCCACTAAGAGATTCTACTAATTAGGCCATTGACTGGGTTACCAGGAGCCAGTCACCCATGTAGCTGAATAAATGGAGACAATTTTCCTACAAGGCCTCAACTACTATTGTCAATACCTTGGGTCAACACTCTGGGTATTGAAGAAAGCTTAAATGACAACATGTTCCTGTTGAAATTTTGTCTGTCCTTATAGAAAAACAGCAATATTCTACATGTTTCTAAACAGAGACATGTCAGAAGATGTCTACCATGTCCAGCAACACCATCCAGGCAGCCCCAGCAGTACTGTCATGAATCCTCTGAGAATCACCAGCAATAACCAGCAGTTATTGAACATGCTAATTAAAGTCAAACAGAGCTAGCATAGGATCCAAATAATATACCCCCTCAGAGAATGGGAAGAGGAAGGAGAAGAACTCCTATTTCTGCATTAAATGAGGGCAACCTCTATATCACTCTTAAACACTGGAATCTGGGCCTAACAAAAGAGATTTTTTTAGCAGAGTTCTTTATGGTGGGGAACCAAGGAGATCTAAAACATGACCAGCTAGAACAATGTCTAGAACGCACAGAACCTTGCGGATGGCTTTCAAGACAGGGCATACTCAAAGAACTAGCACCAAAGATAGCAAACAGAACTGCTACATTTGGCCTGATGGCGTCATCTCCTTTTGTGCTTGGCTGGAGTGGAAGTGACAAGAATGGGGATGACCTAAAGCCTTCCTCACTCTATAAGTCATTTTCCTCCTATTTTGTAGCTGCCAAGGCCTAGAAGAGGAAGAAAAAGAGGAGGGCACAAAAGATCATAAAAATCCAATAAATAGGTGACAGATTTCTTTATATTCTAGAAGTTATCCACAAAGCCCAGACAGAGCTAGTCAATGGTACCTTACTAATTAAACAGGGGATTTAAGACAGAATTTGTGATAGTCTATTTCAGGGCGGTCAGACTCTGCCAAGCCATCCACTACAAACACATATCAGAGTCTGGACTGCTGGCCACATCATACACATAGTCGACACTACAGTACAATGGTCTACATGGAAAGCTTTAGTCCACATGGAAAATTTTAGTCTGCATGAAAAATTTTTTAAGCCCAAACTCAGAAAGGAAGAAAAGATTTTCTATCTGTGTGATTTAATAAGGAGGTCTGAAAACTGGGCATATGACAGTTGAGAGACCTCACCTGAGCCCCGACATCACAGAGGGGTACACTCTGTTATCACACAAGTTCAAAGCTTTAGTGTGCTTTTTTTGGTGGCAATGTAACACAGTGCTATGGAGTCTAGGGACTGTGCTGGAACAAAGAGATTACACAAGAGCTGGCTTATCATTTCCTTATTAGAGACATATTCTATTTAGCTAGGAATTTGTAAAGAGTTGTTCACTTCTTGGAGAGTCACAAGTTCAAAGAATGGGTGCTTCTTGGCTGTTAAAATGGCACCCTTATTAATACATTGTGGAGATAACCTAAGAGTGCTCCTTCATTTCCCACACAAACGTGTGCGTGTATATATATATATATATATAGGACTGAGAAGGTACCAGATGCCAGAATATTAAATTACCTCAGCTGGAGGGAAGAGAAGATGCATTCTTTTTATCTGTCACTGAGATAATGGCCTCAAATTCTTCATGGGAACCTAACTGGATGGGAATCCATCACCTACACTAACTCCAAGAAGAACCTCATGCATGATTTTATGTGGATGTGAACAAGCTATGAGTGTCTGCCAAATGTTTAAAAAACATGTGGTACTGAGAAGCTCACCAGTTTAGTATGACATGTTAATCTGAAAGTCCTGTTCCAGGCTTGGACTAACAGTGACATTCCTTCAGGGTAAAATTCGACACCTGCAGATCAAGCTCCCACTGGCTGTTAGAAATTTGTTTTATGTCTAGACATAGAATCATAGGATCATGGGAGATTAATTGGTTAATGGCCCTGGGATCCTTACAAGCCTAGCCAAGAGTTTATCCCCAAAAAAGAAATGTTAATCAGCACCTGTCACCCCTGTCAATGAGGGACACAGATGGAACCCCTGGAACAAATTTGTGGTTTCCCATCCACTCATCAAGGCTGCCCTTGCAGAGGGTCAGCGATGTACTTTGTTTGACATGTATGGGGAGTCTATTCCAGAGACGGGGCAGCTTCTGGGACACAAACCTGTTTCTCTAGCAGGTTTTGTTAATGTCACATACTAGATTTAAGCCTTTTGATTGGGTAATGCGTGAGGAGTTAGACTTATGGATATGGAGCATCTCTAGTAGAGCAGGGTCTGAGAGTGCCTTGTAGGTGAGACACAGATCACCTCAGAGCAAGTTGTACGACACCGAGTAGAATGATAGTGATTTGAGCCTGTCCACAAAGAACAGGTGTTGGAGGCCATGGATTCACATTGTGAGGTATTTCTGTGGCCTTTCCAGTTGGTGCAGGTGTTTGGAGAGGTACATACCAAATGGGGCATTGTACTCAATTACTGGCCCAATGAGAGAGCAGTACAGTGAGATAATAACCTCCTTTTTTCTGGATGCAATCCCTTTACTTATGAGATGAATGAAGTAAAAGGCTTTTCTGACCACAGCCGCGACATGATGGTCAAATGTGACATTGTGGTCAACCTGTGTACCCGGGTCTCTCACCACAGATTGTATGCTTAGGGCGTTGCCGTTGATGTGGTAATCAGAAGGGGCCATGTTTTTGCCAAATAGTATGATAATACAGTGTTTTGCATTTAACTTAAGTCCATGACTTTGGCACCAGTCATTTGTTGCTATGAGACCCTCTTGTAGTATGCTAACATCATTTGGGGAGTCAATGACAGCACCCAAATTACAGTTGCCTGCAAACTTGATCAGCCACAGATTTTTATCTTTGCCTGGACCTCTGAGAAGTATATGCCAAACAATAGGGTCCCAGGACAGATCCCTGGTGAGCACCACTAGTGACAGGTCTGCTGTCAGAGATGGTGACACCTATTTTGACCTTGTGCATCCTATCAGTGAGCCAGATGGCCACTCACCTGATGAGATAGGGATTTATGCTAAGTTGTGTTAGCTTTTCAATGATGCCCGAGTGGGGGATTGTGTCAAAGGCTTTGGCCAAGTCAAGGTAAGCTGTATGTACTTACTTTTCCTCATCCAGTGCCTTGGTGACAGTCTCCAAAAAGTCACCCAGTTTCAACAGGCAAGGTCTGCCCTTGATGAATCCGAACTGGGTGGGGACAAATGCTTGGAGATTGCCTAAGTCCTTGTTTATGAGGTCCATAATAATACACTCCATGGCCTTACAGATCAGACTTGTCAAGCTAATGGAGCGATAGTTTCCAGTGTCAGTAGTGCAAAAACTTTGGTCAAAGAGGTGACAATGGCAGTTCTCCACTTTGCTGGAATGAAGCCTCTACTTAGGCTGTGGTTGAATAGGGTGCTCAATGGCAAAGCTAGTTCTTGCTGGAGATGGTGAAGAATACAGCCTGGGATACTATTAGGTCCCATGGAAGCTGTGTTCTTTGCCTTGGATAGGGCCTTTAACACTTGTTCTATGGAGATGTGAGGTGTGGGGCAAATACTGGGGATGTTGAATGGGCCTTTGGGGGGCAGCGGGTGAAGTTTGTGATCTGCTAGCAGGTTGGCCAAGTCAACAGGATCAGTGTAAGTGGTACCATTAAGAACTAATTCAAAAGCAAACCTGGACTTTGCCATGGAGGTTTCTAATGAAACTGGAGAAGGCTTTGTGGTTATCCTTTGTTTCGGAGACTAGTTTTGATTCATAACTGTCTTTGGGGGTTTTCACTAGTGATCTAATTTGCTTATTGAGGCTAAGGAGGGAGTTTTCCAATTGGGAATTTGTGCCTTTTTACCCTTGGACAACAGTTTCTTCCTTTTGAGGTAAAGCCTGTTGATACAGGATGTCCACCAGATAGGTTTGTGTTTCCTTGAGGAGCAGGTTTTAGTTCTGTTGGGTATGGCTGAATCCATGCAGTTGTACAGGTGCTTGTATACGGCAATGGCATACTGCTCAGCATATTTGTCTGCAGTCTCTGAGGGAGGCGGTGGTGTGAAGCTACTGATACCCTCCCTTCGATGGTTGTAGTCAGTTTTTAAGAAGTTTTTTAGCTTGGTTATGGCTGAGGGGGGGGTGGATGGGAAAGACACTTTGAATGAGACAGACCAAAGGTCTGAGCTCACCAGGGGGTGGTGCAGCAGTCACCCATGTTGGTGAGGACCAAATCTAGAATGCTATCTCCCCTTGTGGGGGATGAGACAAGCATTAGAATTGATCAAGTCAAAGAATTGTTGGGTGAGTGCATTAGAGCAGTAATAGTTCACCCAGTCTATGGTGGGGTAGTTGAAGTCACCAAGGATCAGGGTGTTAGGAGGTACCTTGATGGAGTCAAGTAGGTACAGGTAGGAGGAGTCAGTGTCCTCAGTCATGGAGGGGGTCTATAGCTGGCTATAACTTGGACTGGTGTCTTGCCAATTGTCAATTGCACCTGGAGAAGTTCTAGTGAATCATGCTGGCAAACCAGTCTGGAGGTGTGCTTGTCTTTAATGAAAATAGAGACTCTACCACTCTTGATCTTCTCAAACTCATTTTGGGGTCTGTATGTGTGGAATGAAGTATAGCCAAGTGTTCTCTGGAGCCTTGAACCAAATTTCTGTGACTGCACAGATGTCAGCATTTTCCAGTGCAAGGAAAACCTGCAGTGAGTGCATTTTCAGGTTAAGGCTCCTAGCGTTAAGAAGCATGACCTTCAATTTGCTTTTTGACAGATCTTTTATGTTGGAAGATTTGTCTTTGGGAAATTGCCTAAAAAAGGCACAATGGAGGAGGCAAGAGCCTTTGTCAGAATCCTGAATCCCAGGGGTGATAAGTGGAGGCCATCTCTGGCAAAGCATTGAGGCCTGTTAACCATGTCATCCCAGCAGACAGATACTGGATCCCCTTGGAATGACACCAAAAACTAAGCCAATTGCTGATGTCCATTATTTTTTGTTGGTATTGCAGTGTCATTCTTAGTGAAGGGGTCTATATCACAACATTGAAGTGTCAAAACTTCAAATATTATAACACTGAACCCAAACCACAAAAGCTGAAAACCTCAAAGACTGAGAACAGCAATTTTTTTCCTTGGGAAAAAAAATCGCTGTTCCAGTACAAAACGTGAAACACACGAAGACTACAAATTATTTCTAACGCGGGGGCTTTGCCCCCCCCACCCCCCTACTTAAATATACCAATTCAGAGATTGCACCACAGTGGAGGAAATAGCAAAGCCGTGGAAACGGCCAATCAAATTCTTTCCCTGGGAAAGAATTTGATGTTCCACGGCTTCGATATTTTCAGTCTTTGAACTTTCAAGTTTGACGTTTTCATATTCAATGTTTTAACGGTTCAATGTTATGATATAAACCCTTGGTGAAGGTAGGATGCTGTTTAGGGCTAGGGTCATACCTGCCTGGGACACACACTCTGACAGCTCAATCATGTCTCTCTTCATATAGTCCTAGGAAGATACATCTCAAGTCATTCACCCCAACATAAATAATGACAGTCATACTTGTACCTGTTGTGGAGAGACTTAAGTGCATGTGTGATGTGGAGGATTCTGGCACCTGACAGACAACTGACCATGATCTTCTCCTTCTTGAGACTGGTGAGGGGGACATCAGTGTGTCTCACACCTGAGTCACCAATGACTAGTACGTTTGGTTTATTGATGTGCCTTATAGGCTGTGTGAGTTTATTGTTATGCCTTACGGACTGTGTTTGTGAGAGACTTGTGTGTTGTTTGCTGTCTATGATGTGTTTGGTGTTGTGTGTGGAATGTTTGTGAGTGTGCTTTGGAGGTCTTTGCTGTTTAGGTAAGTTTTTATTGCAGACCTCTGCATAGGTGGGTGTGTGTTGTGCTTGGCTATGTGATGTGGTGGTGTAGTGTTTGTGCTGGCAATCTCATCTTTGTCAGGAGTACCGACTGTGGTGCTAGAGAGCATGGATTCCAGGTTACTGATAGAGATGCATTTCTCGCAAGTAGAATAATTATGTGCTAGGAGAAGAAGGTTGTCAGTGAACATGAGGCAGTTGCTACACTGTCTCAGTATGCCCATGTTGACCAGGCTGGCAGGAGAAACTGAAGGGAATTCTGCAGACATAGTGTTCTGAAACTTGGATGGACTTAGGATGAGAGGGTTTTGATAAGGGTTTGTCCACAAGTGTGTAGACCACAAAAAACATCCTAAATGTAAAATAACTAGCCTGAAGCCCAAGTGCTAAAACCAAAACTCTTATGGCATGATACAGTTAGACTGTCATGATACATGGTTAAATACCCCTGACACAGACTAGGCAGACCTCTTCTTAACTCAGGGCAAAAGATTCAGCTGGGCATTAGGGAGGTCCTGAACAATGATACCTGTATACAATACTTTCAGGTTCCACCATCTTCCTCTTAGCAAGGTAGGCCATAAGTTCCTTCCTTTGACATCTGTATGAGGCTGGGCTGAAATGTTTAGTCATGTTCATGCCTAATACTGTCTTCCTTCCTCCCAGAGGCAGTCAGGCTGTGCTGGTATGGGTTATGACTACTAATATTACAGTCACTCAGACACTTAGTGGATTTGCATCTACATCTCAGAAGAAGCAACTCTGCATCAAGGCATCCAAGCCTCAAGTTCTAAACTGTGCAAGAAGCAGAAAATAACTGGAAAGCTGAGAGGGTAAGTGTGAGCATGTGGTCAACATGTGAACTTGTGGCATGAACTGGTATTGGGCAAGTGTACCTGTCAGCATGGCTGGGAGCTTGTGAAAAAATGTGCTAATCTGTGAATGGTTGAGAGGATGACCCCAGGCATAGATCCTTTAAGGAGGGTCACTGGTGTTAGAGCTATGGCTCTAACAGACAGCTCCTCTTAAATATACTTGGTCTCTTAATTACCTTCCAAACACCTCTCTTTAATGACATACAGATAAATATTCAATGCATGTCATATCAATGTTCAAATATGTCTTCTGCAGTTCATTTAATTATGAAAAACACTTTACCAAACATCTTTAGTCCAACTCAGTTAATACCATCCCACCTGCAAAGGAGCAGGGCATTTACATGAGTTACCAGGATCTTAGACATTGCCCGTTCGATTCTCAGTTAGAGCGTCTTCTGTGTAGCGACATGCGTGAATGGGCGTTCCTTCAATGAAGGTTGTGCATTAGGCCCGGCAAGCCAGTACGTAAAAATCTACTGCCAATCATTCGCGGACCGGAGTTCCGCTGTGGCGTCCCCTAACCAGGAAAAGCTGAAAGACACAAACAAACCAGGATCTTAGAATAGGAGGGATAACAAAGGGAGGCCTTCTATATATGTGCCTGTTCAATGCACTGGACAAGGTCACTAATGGTGGCATGTGTCCCATTGGTGATATCCAGTGGATGCCAGGGCTGCATTTATATATTAATTCTAGGCTGATTTGCATTAAGGAAAGACCTATTTTCCGATATGATAGAGTGGACTAGATGCATGCAACAGGTTTGAGAACCAAACAAAAAGAAAACATGACTATCTTACTCGTATTGAAAAATAACACCAAATAATCCAAATTATTACTTACTAATCCACTTACCACTTCCATTTAAAATAGTGCTACACATAACAGCCCTAGTCCATCATTTCCCAATACAGTACCTATCTCTGTAACCTGATGATATAGGCAGAGCATGCATCTTTAAAAACTGTGAACTAGAGAAGACACAAAGACTGAGTCTGGAGGAACTGACAGTGAGGATGATGGTAGGTAATGCCATATTTTGGGCAGTGTAACCTTGATCTGAAGTGAGGGATACATGATTGAAAGATGTAAAGTTATTGGTATCACATACAGCTCTTGTGGCAATGAGGTTCACAGAGTAGCTGGGGAATAAGCTGGGAGCTTGGCTGCCTGTTTTTCAGCATGTTTTCTGAAGCACAAACACTTTTATACTGATTAATTCGAAGAATTCATCAGTCGCATAATTAAGCAGAAGGGTAGATAGTGATTGGCATTAGCATTTAAATATAACTGTATGGGAGAATGTGAGATGGATATACTTTAATCTGAACAACAAACAGAAAGATCTCAGATAAAACAGAGTTTTCAGTGTATAATACCTTAAACCTTCTATGACGGAGGCCTGAGGAATGTATGCAAATGACCTCTTCGAGTACATTCAAGTGCTCATCTGTAAGGTTTCTGAAAGCCCCACCCTGACTTTCTGTTTTTTAAGTCTTTAATTATTAATTTAAGCCTTTAAAGCCAAACCCCACTAATGGTAAACTTGAACTGTTTTAACCTGTCTACGGGCTCATCGGTAGAACATAAGTGCTTAGTTTGGCAGTTCTCAGTGATTCACCCCCATGGAAGGCTGTGTAAGTCAAGGTGCCAGGGACTTTAAAATAATATAATAAAGTTTTAATTGTTCAGACAGCGGTGTTTTTGTTTTGCGTAAAAGTGCATTACCCAGACATTCCAGTGTTTGTAAGGGGTTTAACAAGTTCCTGTTGTTTGTGTTGGAACAGGTACAAGTAACTGCATATGCGGGTGACTGGCAAAATAAACTTTTACACCGTGAAATGTTTTGGCAATTTGAGCTGGATGCAGCCAACTTTCCCATCCTTAATGACAGTATTTCTATTTTCAGTGAACTTAAAAGAAGAGCTAGCAAATTGTGACTTGTTTGTGCTTTAAAGTACACACTTGCATTTTCCCTTTATGTTTTAATCTGCATGGAAAGAGTACACTCTGTATACTTTTTGTGTTTTGTATGCTTCTTCAAGACTGTTCCTTTAATTATTTCCCAGGTAGCAATCTTTACACTGGATTGGTTGCTACCTGGGTGTGTGTCCTTTTCATTCATTTTAAAAGTTCAGTAATAGATTTTACTCAGGGTTCTGATGATGTCTTAAATGTGAGACAAAAGTGCTTAACCATGTTGTTTGATGTAATAAAGTGTAATAAAGTGTCCTTTTGCCTGGAGTTTAAGGTTCCTGACATACTGATCATTTTTTATTTTACCTTAGTTACGGATGCTTTACTGTCTATGAAATAATAGTTTAATTCAATTGCCATTTCAAGTGGTGAGTTATTGGGAGAGGGAGTAGGGTTGAATTTTTTCCATGTTGTAAGATTTCTTTAATGGCTAACTAGAATTGTTTAGGGTTGTGTTTACTATTGGTCTGAAAGTTGTTATAGTCTACTTTTTTGTTTTCATTTATTTACTTTTTAGTACAGTTGTAGAACATTCTGAAGTTTTTGAGATATTGTGATATTAAACTTGAAGAGAGCCCTGTGGTAAAAGGAGAGCTTTGGGGTTAAAAAAAAGATCTAACAGTTGGATTAAGGCACTTACTTCCTGCCCTTGAGGTATATAATTTGATTTTGTGTTGGCATAATGGTTAAGCTTTGTACCTTGTAAACAAAAGGTTCAGGGTTTGGCTTTCACTTTTGAAGGAAATTGGTTAGGTTTAAAATGGCCCACAAGGGCACATAGCTTACTACGTACCTATGAACTTATAAGCCTAAAACTAAATGCTGAGCCATACAACACAGAACATATCTAAGGTGGTGGGGAAGATTCAAACTCCTGCTGGGCCTCCCTGAACCAATTCATACTTTGAGGTACCAAACATTGTACTGTACAAGGCATCAAAGGAGAGAGGAGGTTACATGGTGGTCATTAGTGCTCAAGCTGTTTAGGAATGGAGTTGGGACAATGGCCATAGCCAAGTGTTGTGGAGTCATTTGAGTATGGATAAAAATAAAACAACGGTCCTACCTAAATTATATTGGCCACATGACCTAAATGAAATCAGAAATGAATGTACCACTTGCTCCAAGTGTCAAAGGACAACCCCCATGTACATTTCAGGAATTACCATGCTTATAACTGAAGTTGCATTTGAAAGAATTTAAGTGGATGTTGTGGGATCATTAGATAGGTCCAGTAATGGACAGCAATATTTTTTGGTAATGTTGAACTACACTATCAGGCTTCTCAAGGGCACCATTCCAGTAAAGCTAATTTCAGAACAAATATGAGAGAACTAGATCTGCTGCTTTCCCAGAAAGAGATCATAATGGACCAAGGCACACATTTATGTTCAATGTGTCACCTCTGTCAACATTTTCAAGTGAAACAGCTGAGAACATCAATATGCCACCTACAAACAGATGGTCTGGTGGAATGGTTTAATAGGACCTTGAAATCTATGGTAAGAAAGATCACAGAAAAAAAGTTGGGGAAAACTTGGGACTCTCTAGTTAATGTTTTCAGTCTAGGAGGTGCCCCCGAGCATCTACAGCATTTAGCCCTTTGAACTGTTGTAATGATAGATGTCCCAGAGAGTGTTAGATATTGCTAAACAGACAGAAACAGAAGAAGAAGGAGAAGAAGAGGAAGAGGAGATACTTTTTAAGGAAGCATTTTGGGGCATTACACTGATTTATAGGAGAGAGTAAAGGTTGTAATGCCAATTGTGCAGGACTATACACAGAAGGTGGGAGCTAGCAAACAAGAAGTCTATAGCAGAAATGTCCAGTATGGGAAATTTCAAGTAGGAAACAAAATTTTAGTTTTGGTTTCTACGACTAATTACAAGTTCCTGGTCAGGTGTCAGGGACCCTATGAGGCAAATGAATGAATAAATGAAATGGACAACAAGGTAAGGCATACAGGGAAGAGATGCATAAAATAACTACAACATTAATGTCTTAAAATCCTTAAGGGAGTCTCTAGTGACTGTGATAAGAGCAGTATCTGAGGTCAAGGAAGAAAAAGGAAGACCGAATGTTACCCATTCTCAATGTAATGGTAGACAGCATCTTTTCAAAACCTCAGAGCAAGATGGCAAGACCAAGGTGTTATAAGTGATCTGGGGAAACAGGTGGACAGCAACCTCTCCTTCGACCACCACATTGCCACTGTGGTCAGAAAGTCCTTCTGTGTGGCATATCTCATTACCACGGATTTTGCATCCAGGAAGAAAGAGGTCATCATCTCTCTCTACTTAGGCCAATCATCGAGTATAATGCCCCATTTGGCATGTACCTCACTTGACACATGCCAAATGGGGCATGTGTCTAGTGAGGTACATGCCAAATGGGGCATTATACTCGATGATTGACATGTACCTCACTAGACACATGCACCAGCTGGAAAGGCCACAAAAGTAACTCATGAAAAGATGCTAGGCCTTAAACACATGTCCTACATGGACAGACTCAAAAAATTCCAGCTATTCTCTTTCTCATATCACCTACTAATAGGCAATCTCTGACTTACAAAAGCCATGTCTGACCCAGTTCTGTTAGAAATGCTACATCTAAAGAAATCCCAATCCCTCCACACCACATGCTCCAGAGAACTCAACCTCATTACCAAAATCAACAGAACATGCTGGAGGGACGGGTTCATAACCCAGAGACTGCCCATGCTCTAGAATAGACTTCCCATACATGTCAAGCAGAGCACCTCACTGGCCCACTTCAAGAGAAATCTTGATGAGTGGATGGGAAATAGAAAGTTCACCCCGGGGATCACTCCAGTGGGTCAACTTGATAGAGCCACTGGGAAATAACATCGGGCGGCACGATGTCAGGAACTTCTATGGGCTAGGCTTGTAAAGTCTCTTGGGTCATTAGCCTAGTAAACACCTATGAAGCTATGAGCAAACCTATCTTTTCTGAGTTGGCCAGAAGGACAAATCTAATCAAACACTATAGAGAAACAATTTAAGATGAAAACATTAATTTATGATCCTAAAGCCTCAAAACAAATAGTCTGAGGGGAGATACAAAACTACTGAAACTAAGACTAAATCAAGAACCAAGCAATATCTGGAATAGTCCTATTCTACTATTCCAGGTCCAGATGCTACTGTCTAATTTTTAACTTCAGGAATTTCAAAAGTAAATCAAAATTTGACAGCTACACTAAAACAGCATCTTCAAATTTGACAGCTACCATATGGCGTAGGGTGTATGAGTTGCTGTAACATTTAGGAAATTCTAGGTTTGATAATATTCATGGCTTGCTAAAAGTTTGCCAGGAGAGGTTAGGTTCTTACCTACAATGAACATGATGAAGAGTTACTGTCAGATCCTCCTTATACAATCAGGCTAAAGGGAAAACTGCATTCTCAACAGCAAATTGCCTATTTCAAGATACCATTCTCTCTCTGTTCTCAATGGGGCCCCACCCATGTTCCAAAAATTAATGGACTCTGTAATGAAGCCTCACCATTCCTGTGCTGTAGCCAACTTGGATAATACAGATATCCACTTAAAAGACTTGGGTTCACATCTTTCCAAAGTCCAATCAGTGATGGAGTCACTAAGGCTCAGTATTAGTGCTCAAAAGTGAAAGGGAGAGATGATTGAGATGAGCTATCTTGGACGTGTAATTTGGAAAAGGTTGATCAAACTAAAAAAGGAAAAAATAGAGTCTATGAGGAAATCACAAATTCCCCAACAAAAAGTGAGATCTTTAGGTCTTGTAGGGTGTTACAAGACATGTTTCCCCACAATTTCCTTCCATACAGTACTTTCATACAAACTTAACCAAAGAAAAGGTACCTGAATGGGTCAGGTGGACATCAGAGGCTGTAGAAGCTTTGCAAAGACTTAAGTAAAGTCTATGTGCTGAACCAGTTATGAAGTCCCTTGACTTCCCCAAACTGGTCATGGTTTACACAGATGCTTCAGAGGGTGGGTGGAGGTCAGTGCTAATCCACAACATGGAAAATAAAGAGCATCCAATCTTTTGTTTAAACAGGAAACTATACAAGGCTGAGACCAGATATTCCATGAGAAAGAGAGACAGACAGAGAAAAAGAGAGAGAGAGAGAGAATGTCTAGCTATTAACTGGGCTTACAATTCACCCTAACTACAAATTAGGCACCCCGTTGCAGTGGCTACACCAGATAAAATAAGGAGTCATTATTCTCTGCAGGTGGGTCCCAGCACTTCAACCATTTTGCTTCTTTGGCCAGTACGTTCCCATTTATGATCACCACAGTGTGAATGGTCTGATTTGGATCTATAGACCTTCCAGTGTGGTTTGAAGCTGTTGGGTTCAAACTAGGGTCTTCATCTGCAAAACAGCATAGCAACTATACTTGAAGGATGCCTGGCAAAGACAAAATAAGCATAAAAATGGACTTTTAAGAAAGCCAGTGCTAAAAAACAGTTAATGAGGTGTGTGGAAGTATTGTATAAAGAAATGTGCAGCCAGCAAGGTAACAGGTACTGGTCCCCTTAATACAGGTTATCAGATAATTGAGTTCATCTGTTCACCTTTGTATATTTAAAGGCCAGAGCAGATTCTAACCTGGTCCTTGCCTGTTCACATACTAGAAATAAAAATCTATATTATGCTCCAGTGCAGAAAGAAGCAAGACTTTGCATTTCAAATGACTGAGAAAATCTCATGCACACAATATAAAATTTTGGAGGCCACCTATCCCATAATGCATTGTACTGTGTCTACAGTAGGCTGAGTATTATTTAACTAGTGTTTCATCTTATGATGTAATTTTTCATGTCTATCTTTTATTTCATAGTTAGAACTGACCACAAATCAGTCAACTTCGAGCTGATACTAATACCAGTACTCACAAAGGGTGAAATCAGATTAAAAACCCTCACCAAGGCAAACTATACCCTCCTTGTTGACAGTATAATCACTTGCATATGTATATAAACTTGGCTGTACCAGAAAGAATCAAAGCCAGAGCGCCAAGTACAAACAAGCTGACATGGTGGACATAAAGCATCAATAAACTTTAAAATAAATGCACAAAAGTTGCTGTCCAATAAAACAAAGGCAAGGCTCCAACAATGGGAAAGCACCCTCCTCAGCCTCAACAGACAAATAAAACAACTTATCAAATCCTCCAAGGGATCCTTTGAGAGACACTTTACAGCCAAGGATAACTATAAGACCTTTTACAGTTACGTACGTAGCCTAAAAGGTAGGAGCCAAGCATGTGCAGAACTAGTGGCCAATGATATCACACACACTGACCCCATAGAGATAGCAAACCTGCTAGTGGATAGGTTTGGTGAAAAGTTCTCTCCCTTATCCTCTCCTAACTTATCACAAACATTTCTCCAAATTTCCCCCAGCCTACATATCAGAAGAGCAGGTCCTCAACGCCTTATCCAAGGCAAAAAACATAGTCTCTATGAACCAGATAACAACCCAGGCTGTTTACTAAAAAGGCTAAAATCTGAACTAGCATCACACTAAGTATCCTTTTCAATCATAGCCTAACCACAAGCTCTGTTCCTGCAGAATGGAGAACAGCAACAGTTATTCCCCCTCCACAAAGGTGACCTAGCAACAGACCAGAGGAATTAGAGACCCATAAGCCTGACCAGCATCATCTGTAAGGCCATGGAATGTATCATTATGGACCTCATAAATAAGGACATAGGTGACCTCCAAACCCTGGATCCAACTCAGTTCAGCTTAATCAAGGGCAGGTTACTGCCTGTTAAATCTGGTGGATTTCTTTGAAAATGTGACCAGGGCCATTGACGAGGGCAAATCTGTGCACAGAGCATACTTTGACTTGGCAAAGGCTTTCGACACAGTATCACATTCAGGCATTACCGATAAACTTAGGAAACTGAATGTAATCCCCTTTGTTGCAAGATGGATTGCCAACTTGTTCATAAACCAGGCACAAACTATCAAAGTGGGCAACTCCACATCAACCAGAAGACCTGTTATAAGCGGGGTGCCACAGGGGTCAATGCTGGGCTCCCTACTCTTTGGTGTATATTTCTCAGAAGTTCAGGTCAAAACTAAGTGGTTGTGACTTGAATAAGTTTGCAGATGACTGCAAACTAAGTGCAAACATTGAATCCTCAAATGATGTCAGTATACTCCAGGAGGGTCTCACACAGACCATCGACTACTGTATTTGTCATGGTCTCAAACTGAATGCAAAGAAATGCATCATCATTCCCTCTGGCACAGACCATGTCCCTTCACACTACCAAATCAACAACAACACCCTAAGTACCCACAAAGTGGTAAGGGACCTGGGATCACAGGTTGACTATGACCTTAACTTCAACCACCATGTGTCTACTGTAGTAAGGAATGCTTTTTACGTAGCACACTTGATTAGTAAAGGCATCACCTCAAGAGCAAAAGAGTTTATAACCCCTCTATACTCAGCACTTATCTGACCCATAATTGTGTATAACTCCCCGTTCGGCATGTACTGTACAAAGCACCTGCAGCAATTGGAGAAACCTCAGAGGTTTCTAACAAAGAAGATCAAGGAGTTCCAGTATGTCACTGTCACTATACTCCAGATCATATAGACGTCTTAGGGGAGAGTTATGCCTGGCCTACAGAGCAATTCAAGACCAAAACATAACAAACTTGGTGCATAGCCATGAATCAAATGGGACTAGGGATACCCATTCCAGGGACTTAAATATGGCCTGCGACTTAACTAGGACATGCTGGAGGGACAGATTTATCTCCCAATGACTGCCACATCCACATCTTTGGAACAGGCTACCAATTCATGTGAAACAGAGCACCTCTATGATACTGTTCAAGAGGAACCTGGACGAGAGGATGGGGCACCACAAATTCTTACCAGAGATAGTGCCCACAACCCTCCTGGACATGGGCAGTCATCACTAAATGCAATTTTGGGTATTGACTAGCATTTCTATGGTATTACATTGAGATGAAATGGCTAGGCTTAAAATGACCTCTGGGTTGATAGCCTGGTAATCTCCTATGATCCTATATTAAGGTTGTGTGATGATCCTATATTAAGGTTGTGTGTTTTATTTTTCTCCTACTAACCTTTAATTCATTTACATTTTGACAGCACATGGTTGCATAGGTTAGATTAAACCAGACAAGCACAATCTTAGCAAAGCTCAACATGACACACAGCTTGCATATTCTTGTGAAAATCAATGATAGTATGATACTAAGCCAATGTGTTCTTCAGTTGTTTTTACCGTTTACCTTGGATATATGTAGTTTTTTAATAAACCAGACAAAAATGTTTCTCATTGTCTACACTATCAGCATCCTCAGCCTAAAACTTATCATTCATTATAAACTCTAGAGCTACAATTATTTAATACTATTTGTGCATTTATGTACATGCACACACTATCCAGATCCTAAGAAGCAGATAAGACTTCATTAGTTTAATACTAAATATACTCCAACAAAAAGTGCATATGAATTTTAAACACATCTTACATTGAACATGGCCACAATCTCCTTGTCAACACCTTGTAAAATGCGAAGTCTTCTTCGGATGAGCTCTTGGATTTCAGGATCACTAATCTTGGAAGAGCATCTTCTGACCGAGTATGAAAGGTTCACATCTGGTTAAAAAGCATAAGATAATGATATGCAGTAAATAGGCCATGCTTTAACAAGTCTGTATATAGAAACAGTTTCAGTTCGCACAAAGTAATGCAAGACATTCATCTATGATGCGTATCACCTCTTTTAAAGAAAAGGATCAGCTCATTGGAAGGTTAAGCAAGGAAATACAAAAATCTGGCAATCACTGAAGTCATGGAAAGCTTAAGCAAGGTAAGCCTGATTGACCCAGTAAAAACCAAGGCCATTGGAACCTCAAACAGGGATGATCCAGTGATCCAGTGAAGAGTCAGGTCACTGGAAGTATAGACAGGGAAATATTGACTGGCACACAATAGGGAGCATTGTAGTCAATAACTGGACTGATAGTGGCCAAGTATAGTGGAATTATAACATCCTTAGTTAAAGATACAATGTCTTTACTTATGAGATGTAACACACAGAAGGATTTCCTTACCACTGTGGATACATAGGTTCATAGGTTCATACTAGGCTATCTGCCCTAGGGCATTTATAAGCCTAGCCAGAGTATGTTTGGCTTTCGCCACCCATTTTAAATTAATTTTGCTATGCCCTTTTTCGAGGTTAGTATACTGTGCCTCTGTCTAAACAGTGACACAGAAGTGATACCCGGGGTAAACCTACTATCTCCCATCCACTCATCAAGATTCCTCTTGAAGAGAGTCAATGAGGGACTCTGCCTAACCTGGACTGGGATTTTATTCCAGAGTGAAGGGAGCCCCTGGGTTATGAATCTGTCCCTCCAGCATGTCCTATTTATTTCAGTGCTCAGGTTCAAGTCTCTCAAGCATGTAGCTCGATGGGATTTGGATTTTTTGAGGTGCAGCATGTCCCTTAATTCCTGGTTGGACATGGCTTTATACGTCAGGCACAGGAAGCCTCTGAGCAGGTGGTATGCCACTGAGTAGAGCTGGAGTTTCTTTAACCGGGCAGCATGTGGCATCTGTTTGAGCCCTTTGATCCTCTTGGTGAGGTACTTTTGGGGTCTTTCCAGTTGCTGCAGGTGTTTGGTAAGGTACATCCCAAAAGGGGCATTGTACTCGATTACGGGCCTGATGAGAGATGAGTAAAGAGGCACAATGACCTCCCCTAATCTAGATGTGAATCCCTTCATGATTAAGTGGGCTATATAAAATGTTTTTCTAACCACTTTGGCCACGTGGTTGTCAAATGAGAGATTGCTATCAACTTGGGTCCCCAGGTCCCTAATTACTTCTTCTGTACTTAATGGATTACCACCTATGTAGTAATTTGTGGGCACTTTGTTTTTGCCAAAAAGGATGACTATACACTTTTTGGCGTTTAGCTTGAGGCCATGGCTCTGGCACCAGTTGTCTGTTTCTATGAGGCCCTTTTGGGGGATGCTTGTGTCGGCTGGAGAGTCAATTATGGTGCCCAGTTTGCAGGCATCTGCAAACTTGGTCAGCCACAGTCCTTCTGCGTTGGCCTGTACCTCCAAGAAATATATACCAAACAAGAGAGGTCCCAGGACTGAGCCTTGTGGGACGCCACTTGTAACTGGTTTGGAGTCTGACATGGCTCCAGCAATTCTAACCATGTGGGTTCTGTCCTTGAGCCAATTTGCAACCCATCTAGTGACATAGGGGTTTATATTTAAGCTGGTGAGCTTATGTATAATGCCCGAGTGGGGTACTGTATCGAAGGCTTTTGCGAGGTCCAGGTAGGCTGTGTGGACCACCTTCCTTTCGTCAATGGCCTTGGTGACTGTTTCAAAGAAGTCGACCAGGTTTAAGAGGCAGGATCTGCCCTTAAAGCCGAACTGGGTAGGATCCAGTGTCTGTAGGTCCCCATTATCTTTATTTATGAGGTCCATGATGATCCTTTCCATAGCTTTGCAGACCAAGCTAGTCAGGCTTATGGGGTGATAGTTTACAGGGTCCGTTGAGGCACCACCTTTGTGGAGAGGGACCACTGTTGCTGTACGCCACTCTTTGGGTACATATCCTGTAGTAAGGCTGAGATTGAACAGTAGTTTTATGTTTGGGTTTAGCTCTTCTTAGAGTTCATGTAGGACGCAGCCCAGGACACCGTCTGGTCCCATTGATGCTGTGTTTTTTGCTTTGGAGAGGGTGGCTCTTACCTGAGCATCTGAGATGTCAGGGGCGCAGCACTCTGCTGGGATAGATATTTGCCCTTTTGGTGGGGAGGGGGGGGAGTTTGCGCTGAACCTGTCAGCTAGGATGTTGGCAATGTCTGTGGGTTTGGTGTATTTTTTGTCATTTTGGACTAATTCTGAGCATATCTGGGAATTCCCACCCAGGTTCCTAACATAACTAAAGAAAGCCTTGTGATTATCCTTAGTGTCCTGTGCAATTTTTCTCTCAAAGCTGGCCTTAGACTGTTTTATGAGTGCCCTTAGTTTTTTGCTAATACCGATCAGAGATGCCTTCCCTTTTTGGGATTTTGCTCAATCATGTAGTAGCTTCCTCCTTCTATTGTACAGTTTGTTTATGGCTGGGGTCCACCAGACAGGACGTCTGCTTTTGGAGGATTGGGTCTTGGTTTTATTTGGGATTGCATGATCCATGCATTCCTGAAGGTGTTCATAGAATGCATTTATAAAGGATTCTGTGGTCTGGGCCGTATTTTCCACAGGCCCGGGGGCTTTGAAGGATTCCACCTCGGTTTTGAGGAGTGTGAAATTTGCTTTAGAGAAGTTTTTCACTCTGGTTTTCTGGGCAGGGGGTGGGGTCGGGATGTGAATATCCAGTGAGATCAGTTTATGGTCTGATCTTACCAGTGAGGGATATACTTCTGGTCTGGAGCATAGAGTCCCTATGTTGGTGATGATCAGGTCCAGTATGTTTTCCCCTCTTGTGGGAGTGGTAACAAGTTGTTCAATAGCATTTGAGTTTATGAATTCTAGGAACCTTTGGGCTAGGGTGTTGGAGCTACAGTAATGCTCCCAGTCTATGTTTTAGTAGTTGAAGTCGCCCAATATAATGGTGTTTGGAGAGACCTTCATATTTTCCAGTGTTCTCAGGAAGGCCGAGTGGGGTTCCTGGGTTTGGGAGGGTGGTCTGTAGCAGGCTATAAACTGGAAAGCAGTTTTATCCACTGTCAGTTGCACGTGGATAGTCTCTGATGGTGGTTGAAGTTCAGACTGCGATGAACCTGAGTACCCAGATTACATACCACTGGGTCTACACATGGGGGAGGGTGCTGTCTATACTGTAATTAGCAGGGATGATAGCTTTCCCAAAGGAAATAATAATGCTTTTTTTTTTTTGCATTTAGCTACATTCTGTGGCTTTGGCATCAATCATTTGACTGTGTTACTTCTTTCTGCAGTACATTAGCATTGCTGGGGACTCGGTGATTGCTCTCAATTTGCAATCATCAGTGAACTCGGTAAGCCACAGGCCATCCACGTTTGTCTGGACTTCTGAAAATTAAATTCTGAACTGTAAAGGGTCCAGCATAGAACCCTGTCTTACACCACAGCTGACTGGTCTTTTGCTATAGGTAAAGTCACCCATTTTGACACTAAGTGTCCTGTCTGTGAGCCAACTGGCTACCCATCTGGTGATGCAGGAGTTAATTCCCAGTTTGGAAGGTTACATTATTATACCTGAGTGGGGTATTGTGTCAAATGCCTTGGCTAGGTCAAGGTAGGTGGCACTGTCTTTCCCTCATCCAGGACCTGCATGACTTTCTTGAAGAAGTCGACCAGGTTTAACAAGCATGATCTACCCTTAATGAATTCAAACTGGGCTGGGTTCAGAGTTCATAGATTACCTATGCCCTTGTTGATAAAGTCCATAATTATTCTTTCGATGGCCTTGCAGATGAGACTAGTCAAGCTTATGAGTCTATAATTCCCAGGGTCAACTGATGTTCCCCTTTGTGCAAAGGGATTACTGCTGCTGTCCTCCATTCCACCGGAACATAGCCAGTCTTCAGGCTGTGGTTAAACAGGGATCCAAGAGAGTCTGCTAGATCATGTTTGAAGTTATTTAAAAGGCAACCTCATATGTTGTTTGGTCCCATTGATGCCATGTTTTTGGCTTTGCAGAGTGTGGAGATGATCTGCTCTTTTGAGATAATAAGCTGGACTGGTGATAGGTATACTTTAAGGGATGACTGGTGGGACGGGAAGGGGGTGAAGTTTGCTCCAAATCTGTCAACAAGCGGCTTGGCTATTACCTCCGGTTGAGTATGTGTGATGCCATGCACAACCAGTTTTGTATATAGCTAGGTGTTCTCCTTTAGATTTCAGATGTAGTTAAAGACTGCCTTGTGATTATCTTTAGCTAGGGAGGCTATTTTTGCTTCATAATTAGCTTTGAAAGACTTGACAAGATCTCTAACTTTCTTTCTAGGCTGCAGAAGGAATTCTTCCTCTGCTGAGCTATTTCTCTCTTGTTTATGGACATTAGTTTCTTTCTTTTGTTGTATAGCTTGTTTATACTAGGGGTCTACCTGGGTGACTTGTTCATTTGGCAAGACCTAGTTTTAATATACTCCGGTACAGCTGATTCTATACAACTGCTTAAGTGGTTATATAGGGCATTGGTGCACACCTGAGAATAGCAATCCATGTTATCTGTATTCAATGGGGCTTTGAAACTTCTTATACCATCACTTACTAGGAGGTAATTTGTCTTGGAAAAAAATTTTAAGCATTTTTGGAGTTTGAAAGGGTATTTGGCCTTATAATTAGATTGCAAAAGACTGATTTATGGTCTGATCTTACCAGAGAGGAAATGAGAAGGAAGGGGTGCAATGCTGTCTTACATTAGCGAGTACTATGTCTATGACATTTGAGCCCCTCATGGGTGTGCTGACTAGCTGTTCCAGAGCATTTGCATAGACAAAGTCCAAGAAACTCTTAGCCAGCATGTTCGTGGTCATGTAGGTTTCCCGGCTGATGACAGGATAATTAAAATGGGCAGCACAGTGGTGCAGCGGTTAGCATTGTCACAGCAAGAGGCTCCCTGGTTTAATTCTCGACTGGGGGTGCCTTCTGTGCATAGTCTGCATCTCCTCCCTGCATTCATGTGGGTTACCTCTGGATGTTCTGGTTTCCTCCCACATCCCAAAAGACATGCTTCTGGAGTCTATCTCCCCGGGCATCCACTGAAAATGGGCTCTGTTCCAGGTGGACTTTCCTGGGAAACAAATGTTAAGTAAATAAATAAATAAATAAATAAAATCATCCATGAGTGAGGTGTTGGGCTGTATGGCAAGAGACTCCATTAAGTCTAGGTATGAGGTATACTTTTTCTGATTCATAGAGGAGGACCTATAGCTAGCTATGATGTGGTAGGGGATTTTGCCTGTGGTTAATTGGATATGGAGCACCTCAAAAGAGTCATACTGTTTGACCAGTCTTGAGGTGTATTTATCCTTAATTAGGATGGATACACCTCCTCCTTCAGTTCTTTCATGCTCAGTTTGTGGTCTGAGCATATGGAAGGTGGAAGGTGTTGTAGCCCTGCACAACTGGGGTACTTTCCACAGCTCTGAACAAGGTCTTGATGACTGCACAGACACCAGCATCTTCCAAGGTCAGGAGTGCTTCCAGGGAGTGCAGTTTCTTGTTTAGACTCATAGCATTAACCAGTAGTACCTTGAGTTTATCAAGAGAAGATTTTGTTACATTGGGATGTGGTTATTTTGACACTGCCTAAAAAGGCACAGTAGGGGTAGTAATGCCTTTACCTACATCTGAAAGTCTAGAGGAGACAGGTGCAGACCATCTCTGGCAAAGAAGCATGGCTTGTCAACCATGTCTTTCCAGGCTGACAGATATTGGACCCCTTGGACTGACACCGGAAGCTAAGTCAATTGTTAAAGTCAATCATTTTTTGTTTACTTTGTGGCATCATCCTTGAAAAAGGTAGAATGCTACCTGAAACTAGGCTTATACCTGCCTGCAACACATAATCTGAGAGCTCAGTCATATCTCTCTTCATATAGTCCAATGAGGTAAGTCTCAAGTCATTCACCCCACATGGACTATGACAGAGTCACACTGGTACTTGTGGATGAGTAGCTTGATGGATCCTAGCACCTGACAGGCAGCTGACCATAACCATCTCCTTATCCAGCCTGGTGAGTAGAACATCCATGTGTCTCACTATGGAGTCTCCTATGACCAGTACATTGGGTTTTGTGGTGTTCGCCTTATGGGCTTATTTGTTGAGACACTGGCGTGTGTGATATTATGTGTTGTGGTTGTTTTTTGCATTGTCATGTGTGTAAGTGGTTTCTGAAGGTATCATTCGGGGTGCCTCTGGTCTGTTGGAAAGTTACTAGTCAGTACCTCCGCATATGTGGGTTTATGTGTCATGTCCTTATTTAGTGTGGGAAGTGATGTGTGTGTGCTGACAACCTAACATTCAATTTGCCCGTATGTGAGGGTATTACCTCCAATTTCATAGTGTAACTATGTCTCTCTCATAAAGTATTTGTTCGTTTCAGGAGTAAGTGGTTGTCTATACATGAGACAATTGCTGCATATCCTTTGGATGCCCATGTCCATCAGGCTGGCCAGAGAGATGATGGGAAAATGCCCATCCATGATAGCAGGTTCTTACTGTATATTCTATTAGGAAGGGAATGGGTTAATTTGAAGGACTGTGCTGGTAACTCAGAGACTACAAGAGGGACCTATACTTGTGGAGGCTACAGAATGGTCCCACAGGCAGTTGTTTAGGGAAGAAGAAATGCTGCTTCAAAGCCACAAAACACACAAAATGCACTAGGATTTTATAAAAGTAACAAAATGTTTTGTAACTTTGTATCTCGCATTTTGGTGCCACCTTTCTTAAAAAGTGTGATGTTGCAGAAGATGTTGTATAACATGCCTTGCACTTGGGCCCCACCCCATCAAGGAAGTGAGGTTAATCCTGTAAATAAGTGATGTTTTTATGGTATTTAAAGGATGTGAGGTAGTGTATCTGTTTGTCTGATGATGTTTCTGTAGCACTGGAAAAGAAAACGCTTACATTTGCTTATAAAAATACCATGTGCATGTGTCTGCATGTGTGTGTTTGTGTGCCTACAGTGGTGTGTGTCTACAGTGTTTTGTGTGTGTGTGTGTGTGTGTGTGTGTGTGTGTGTGTGTGTGTGTGTGTGTGTGCACATGCAGGCATGTCAGTACTCCATGTGCCTCTCTCCATGTATCTATGTATGTGTATCTGTCTTGTCTGTCTGTCTGTCTGTGAGTGCACATCCATGCACAATGGCAGGCTGGCATTATTTTCAGAATTAGTTTTATTTGCTTTGCACATACTGAGTGTCTGGATAGACTATGGCTTCCACATGAGCTGTTAAACAAGATAAAGCAGGTATCGTAGAATGAATGAATGACTGAAGAAAATATGCAAAAAAGCATTAATTTCACTTTACTCTACTTTAGTGTACATTTTGATGTTGAATATGGACCTAATGACCTGTCTATTCTGCCCATTTTACTGCCAACTAGATAAACTATACAACCTCCTTAAACAATATCTTACTTTTTCTTGATGCTTGGTATAAAAATTGAGTCCCTCTGATATGGGATTTTTTTACTGTTACTGATGTTATCAACTCTTTACGGTGTGTGTTTCAATTATCTATCACCCTTTCAGTGAACAAAAATGTTTTCACTTTAAATTATCTACCCTGCATCTTTTTCAAATATTATTTATAAACAGTGTACCGACTAAGACACTGTTACGTTACCTTGAGAATTTAAATGTTTTTTCATACCAGTTCTGCCTTCTTTTTTAAATATGTGTTTATTAACATCTTGTAATTTTTCTTCAATGACTCTGGGAGAAGACCAGGCAGCAATTTTGTTTCCTACCTCTGTATACCTCTATGCAGTCTGTATGCCAAACTGACAATGAGGTGTGCAGAACTGTACACCACAGTGCACAAGGACTTTACCAACAATGAGGTGTGCAGAACTGTACACCACAGTGCACAAGGACTTTACCAACAATGAGGTGTGCAGAACTGTACACCACAGTGCACAAGGACTTTACCAACAATGAGGTGTGCAGAACTGTACACCACAGTGCACAAGGACTTTACCAACAATGAGGTGTGCAGAACTGTACACCACAGTGCACAAGGACTTTACCAACAATGAGGTGTGCAGAACTGTACACCACAGTGCACAAGGACTTTACCAACAATGAGGTGTGCAGAACTGTACACCACAGTGCACAAGGACTTTACCAACAATGAGGTGTGCAGAACTGTACACCACAGTGCACAAGGACTTTACCAACAATGAGGTGTGCAGAACTGTACACCACAGTGCACAAGGACTTTACCAACAATGAGGTGTGCAGAACTGTACACCACAGTGCACAAGGACTTTACCAACAATGAGGTGTGCAGAACTGTACACCACAGTGCACAAGGACTTTACAAACAATGAGGTGTGCAGAACTGTACACCACAGTGCACAAGGACTTTACCAACATCCCATAAAGATTATACCCTCTTGTTTTCTATGTAAGGTCTCCTCCTGCACATGTAGGTGATCACATGCTTCCTATTCCTTCATCTCTCTTCTTGCTTATCCTTAGATGATCTGATGTGAGTTTCTGAAGGCTCCTATTATTTATGGGAAAACAGAAGTGGTACAGATCACACCATCTTGCCAACCTATAGTCTGACATATCAGAACCCCCATACAAGGAAAATATTTTAAATGAAAGTTCTGAAGCATGCAAAGGAGGCACAGTAGAGACAGGGTGCACTTTTCATTGCAATGAAGGAACACAGTATCAGACCATTGAGCTTCAGAAGGCCAGGCACCTTGCTTAATGAAGGTACAAGACAACACTACAATTTTATACAACTACATGAAAAGCTAGTAAACCTTTAACAATGAAACACCAGTTTTCAAACTCAGATCAATATGTTACAAATGAATACAGGATTCATCTCCCTCCAATCTGCTGCACCTGCTTGTTCAATTCACTTCATGAATTTTGAGTGAAAATGTTCTTGTTTACTCTGCTTCCAGGTGTTACTCCCAGCCAGTATTCATCTTACAACCATAGATTCATAGAATGTTACTAGGCTAATGATCTGGGGGGGGGGGGGCTTTCTAAGTCTAGCTACGTTTTCCTGAAAGAATAATGATGTCATGTATAAATATGGAACACTGCGGATCAGGCATTTATAAACTACCTCTCTCCATAAGGGACATGGGTGCCAAACCTGGTGTACATTTCCTATTCCCCATCCAGTGGTCTAGGTTGCACTAATAGACAAAAGCAGCATTCCATGGTTTGGAAGCCTGTTCTATAGGAAGGACAATCACAGGGACACATCACTCTCTCCAGCATGTTCTGTTTTAAGTCACAGATAAAATTCAGGTCCTTAAACCTTGTATTTCTGGTACTCATTGACTTATGAATATGCAGGATATTCATAAGTGTGGGGTTTGTGGATGCCTTGCAAGTCAGGCATAGACCTCCCCTCGGCAATCTATACAAGACTGAGGAGAGGGAAAGGACATTATTATGCCTTGTACACCTTTTTTAATTTCAACAAATCTTTTGGGTTTCTAAAACTATGACAGGAATGGTCCCCATTCCTAAGTCAAAGCACAATTAAGGTTCATGAAATTAGTATTGTTTCACTCTTTGATGTCAGCCAAAAGTGCTCTTCGCAGCCCTCACACTGTGCCCAGTAATAGCTTTGTCTGCAATTTGTATGGAGTTACATGAATTGGTAGCATATTTAAATAGGATTGTAGACTCTTTTTTTTATAAGACCTGTTGCTCCTACTACTATTGGGACTGTCTGGGTATCTTTCTTCTACATTGCTCTTGTTTCTGCCTGCAAATCCTGATATTTTATGACTTTGTGTCTCTCTGTACACAGGACACTGTAGTCACTTTGTGTGACGATTTCAATGATCAACACTACTTTTGTCTTCTTTTCCTGGACCACTATATCTGTTTTTCTAGCATCTATCTTTTGAACATTTGGTAATGGGTGATCCCATGTTAAGTAGACTTCATCATTTTCTATAATGCTTTATGACTCATATTTCCAGTGTTTTTCAGTCACTTCAATACCAAAATGTTTGCACAATCCCTAGTCCAGCTATGTCACAACCAGTAATGTGGTATGCAACTGTTTCCAATTCTGTTTTTCAAAACCTACATGTGCCTGTTTCTCCCACATGTTCAATGGATTTGTAAACCAACGTGTATGTAGCCCCCTATCTTGGGCCACCAATATTAACCTTTCATCTCTTGGTTTAAATTCACCTCTCCTTAAACATTCTTGCATTCGTTCCTGATCAACATGAAGTTCAGAAGTTTTCGATACATGTAACTATATTTATGGTTTTTCCACATTTCTTGCCTTCTCATCTGGTCCTTCATCTTGTATTCTTTCATTGTTTTTTGGCACATTTAGTTGCTCCCTGATTTTTATCTACTTCTGGTTTGATTTCCATTCCTGCTTGATGCCGATATGCTTCTGCTAGCCTAAGCAGGGAAGTCATCTTAGATTTATTCCTCTTATGTCTCAAAACTTTCACTACATTTTGGTCTTGTGAGGTCAGCAGATATGTGTGCAGTCCCACGACTGCAAATCTATACATGTAATCAATTTCAAGAAGGTCCATCCCTCCTTCAGAATGGGGAATATATAATCTTGGTATGCACTGATTTTTATACATCATTTGATGAGCAGGAAGCATCCTTGTTTTCCTATCTAATCTATCCAGCACATTTTGGGGCCAGTCACTCCAAAACTATAAGTTAGGACAGGAAGAGCAAATTGGTTTATAGCTTGGATTTTGTTCCTAGATCTCAATGCTATTTCTGAGGATTAATTTAAGTATTCTGAAGTACTCCTTACTAAGTTTTATTCACATTTGTTCATGTTTTATTGTTGATCCTTCATCTCCCAAATATTTATACATTCCTTCTTGCTCAAATTCTTTTATATCACATTCTTGTCCCAAACTGATGTTTTCTTGGTGCTGCAGTTTTCCTGCTTTAAAGGTTGCTTTTGCACATTTATCAAGACCAAATGACATTCTTATATCATCTGAAAAAGTTTTGACAACTCGCAGTTGTGCTTTCAGTTCCTCATCCAATGAGCTACAAAGTTTTAAATCATTGACAGAGAAGATGAGTGGTCTTTGCACTTTGTTGTTTTCTAGGTACCAAGTTATAACCATGACCTAAGCTGCTAAGTAGTCAGCTTAATGGATTAAGGGCAAGGCAGAATAGCTGCAGTAACAAGGAGTCACCCTGGAATACCCCCCTTTATATTTTGATCCCTGGAATAAAACATTGTCCTTTATCATAGCTTAATTGCAAAGTGGTTTGCCACACTTTCATGGTCAATGCAATGTAGTCGATCAATGTAGGGTGTATTTTACACATTTTTAAGCACTCTTTTATCCATGAATGTGGAATTCTATCAAATGCTTTTTTGTAGTCAATCCAGGCCATACTTAAGTTCTTCTCCCTTTTTACAGTTCTCCACTATGACTTTATTTAACAAGAAATGATCCTTTGTTCTGAATGACTTCCTTTTATTGCCTTTTTGTTCTCTTACCATAATTGAATTTTCTTCTAAATGAGTATAAACTCGGTCAACATCAATTCAAGTATATAGTTTATGTGTCGTTGGAAGGCAAGTTAATGGTTTATAATTTTTAGGGTTGCTCTTACTCATGTCTAAATCTTTGTGCAATGATGTTAATACTTTTAACCAGAAGTACTGCATCTAGGGATTCACTTTAGAACATTGAAAGCCCATAACATTGAAATTCAAACACTGAGACCAAAATCTTCACTGAAAATGCAAAACCTTGAATCCCAGAAGATTGAAAAAAAACATAGGAAACCAGCATGTACTATATTCCAGTATAACTACATACAGAAACAAATAAAAAACAAACCATATTACACTTCTTCAAATATAAGTGGGGGGCAAGCTCCCCAGCACTCCCCATGTGGGGAGCTGCACCCACCACACCCCCTGCTACTTAAATATATCAACTCCGAGATTGCACTACACTACACTAAGATGTGTAATGTTGTAGTAGCAAGTAAGACAGGAACATGACTGAGCTCATCTGTGAAACTCCGGTAAGTATTGGATAGAGATACAGTAATGTGTAATGTTTTAACAATGAAGTAGTGTTTCTAAGAGAAAGTTGAGGATTTAAACAGGTAGATATGAAGCGTGGAATGGTATGTTTGCCATTTTGTTCTGTGTAGTGCGATCTCAGAGTTGATACATTTAAGTATCAGGGGGTGTGGGGGTGCAGCCCCCCCACATGGAGATGGAGGGGTGCTTGCCCCCTGCTTATATTTGCAGAAGTGTAATATGGTGTGTTTTTTGTTTCTGTGTCAACATGTATTAAATGTTGGTTTCCTATGTTTTTCAATGTTATGGGATTCAATGTTTTGAGTTTTCTGTGTTTTGAATTTTCAAGATTTTGGTCTCAAAGTTTTGAATTTCATTGTTATGGGCTTTCAATGTTCTAAAGTGAATCCTCGTCTGGATCTGGGGTTTTCCAATGAGAGGCTTTTCTTAACTTTGTTTCAATATCTCTGGTTGTTACTTCATCCGATTTCATATCCTGTACCTTTAAACTTCTTGCTCTTTCTTTTACTTCTATGCAATTAGCATCTTTGTTATGTTCCACAGGATCTTCATAGATACTTCTCCAAAATGTATCTATTTCTTCTTTTTTAGGTTGTCTTTCAATTCCTTTTACTTTATTTCCCAATTCTCTATAAAACATTTATGGGTCATCAATAAATTGCTCATTTTGTACTTTTCCTTTATATTTGTCTACATATTTTCTAAGTTTTTCCACATGTGCTGATATTCTTAGTTTATTACTTGCTTAGTGAATGATAGATCCTGATCTGTTCTAATATTGCTCATTGCTTTTATAACGTCTATCTTTCAGAGTATTTTTGTTGATTTGGTCCCTCTTCTATACTCTTCTAACAGTATACTTCTTGTCTTAATTGTTTTATAGTTTTCTTTATCCGATACTTACATGATGGTATTTGATTTCTCCCCTTTCTCTCCCCCACTACCCTGTGTTCTTGTAGTAGAACTTTATCAGTTGTTAATTTAGCAGCAAGTTAATATATCCTGTTTACTTTTGTTATATTGCATGAATCTCTATGGACAGTCCTAATTACTGTGTTCATTTGCTTTGTCAGACTTCTGACCTTTTGGGTTTTGTTGACCTTCTGTAGTCTATTTCTTTCATTCATCTTAATATGTTCTATCTCTATTAAGTCAAGCAACTCTTCTCTTAGCTTGGTTTCTTCTAAACTGAGGGTGCATTTTCTGTTTTCCATTTCCTGCCGGCATTCTATAGAAGGGTCTATTACATCTTCCTGTGGCACATTCTTTTCATTTTCATCCTGTGCTATCCACTGCTGTGTCATATGAGAACTCACTGGCCTATCACTCCTCAACATTAACTGCGTCAAAAGTTTCCACAGTTTCTGTTCCTTCCCTTGCTGTTCAGCTTCAAGTGGAGGTTTATACTGGTTTTCTGTGGAAGGCTCCAAAATATCTTCATATGGCAGCTGACCAATTGCTTCCCATTATACTGGTTTCCCCTTAATTTGGAGTTCCATTGTTCTGTCCTGCTGTGGTGCTTTCTGAATTATATTTTCTACACTGAGTCCTTTATTTTGGAGGTAATTCATTACCTCAATTTCTGTTTCTTTAACTTCTCCATTACTGATCTCCTTTTCTACTATTCCTCTTTGTCTTCTTATTTTTTGTATTGTAAAGTTTTCCATGGCTGGATTTCTTTGCCTGTTTTCTCTTCACATATCTTTGGTGCTGCTCTTCTTGTAATGATTAGTTTTGCTTTCTCCTGTGCATCAATATTACACCATATTAAATCTCTTTTTCTTTCCCATGTCCATAGTTCTTCTTCAGATGTCGCCTGATCTTCTTGTTTATCCTTGCTTTGGGGGACTTGTTCCATCATATTATGATGTAATGCTGTGATGTAACCTGTGTTGCACCTTCTACATCAAATCCTTCACTTTGCAGGCATTCCATAATTTCTACTTCTATTTTTTTAACTTCCACTTTACTAATCTTCTTTTCCACATTCCCTCTTTGTGATATTTTATTTATTGTGAAATTTTCCATAAATGGATGGGTTTCCCTATATTTCTCTTCAAATATCTTTTGGGCTGCCTTCTTTATGTTGATTAAAGTACAGTTTTGTACCTACCATAAATGTAGATGTTCGAAGATCCACATTGCTGCAGTCCTTACACTTGGGTAGTCCGCTGTCCTCGGTCGGCCCGAATATCAAAGTATAAGGCTGACGTCGGTCAAGGCGCATTTGACTGACATCAGGACGTCAGGGTACAAATGCGCATGACCGACGTCATATCCTCAGTCTTTTCTTGCCCCAGATGTCAGAAGACCCTAAAATAAAGGTCAAAACCAAAAGACAGCAAACACCCAATCAACCACCCTTGCACTAACTATATGTACAAAATATATAATATACACAATATGTACAACCCAACCCACACAACCACCTCTAACTACAGAGGGGAAGGAGGGAGGGTAAATTGGACTGCAGCAATGTGGATCTTCGAACATTTACATTTATGGTAGGTACAAAACTGTACTATGTTCTTCATCTCACATTGCTGCAGTCCTTACACTTGGGTAGAATCCCAAAGCAGAGGTAAGGGAGGATGGCTAACTACAAGGAAGCAGGAGCTGCCAACATGCCCTGCAAAACAGCAGTGGCAAAACCAGCCCTGGATTTAGAGTAAAGTGGCAGGTGATAATGCCTAGAGAAAGTATGCACTGAACTCCAAGTAGCTGCCTCCAAAATATCCTTGGTTGCCACTCCCTCAAAAAGCTGTTGAAGTGGCAGTAGCCCTAGTGGAATGAGGCCTAATCCCAGCTGGAACCTCCTTGCCATGATGGGAATAACAGAAAGCAATGCAAAACCCAATCCACTTAGAAATAGTTTGTTTAGACACAGGCTTGCCCTGAGAACTCAAAGCAAAAGAAACAAACAACTGCTGAGACTGCCTGAACCCTTTAGTTCTGTCCAAATAATAACGCAACTGCCTGTGTACATCTAAAGTGTGCAAAATCTTTCCCCTTTATTTTGGGGATTTGCATAAAAAGTAGGCAAATGAATGGTTTGGTTTAAAGCCACATTAGAAACCACCTTAGGCATAAAGGAAGGATTAGTACGTAATGATACCCTATCCTTATGGAAAATCAAGAAAGGCTCAACTGCCATAAGGGCCTGCAATTCAGAAACCCTTCTTGCAGAGGTAATTGCCAACAAAAAAGCAGTCTTCCATGATAAAAATTTCAACTCAGAAGTAGCTGCAGGCTCAAAAGGTTGTAGAGTGAGTTTCTCCAACACAAAATTGAGATCCCAAGCAGGAGTAGGAGCTCTTCGTGGGGGTCTTATATTCTTTGCCCCTCTAAGAAATTGCTTGAATAAAGGATGAGAAAACAATGGTGGGACACAATCATAGTGAGCGGAAATTGCTGCAGCATGAACCTTAATAGAAGAGAAAGACAAACCCTTGTCCAGTAACTCAGTAAGATATTGAAGAGCCACACTCAAATTAGGCTCAGAAACATCAAAATCTTTTGCTGCACTCCAAAACAAAAATCTCTTCCATTTATCTGCGTACACTTTCCTTGTACTAGGCCTTCTAGCTTCCAAAATCACATTCAAAACTTGTTGTGGAAGTTGCGACCCTCTATGGTTCAAAACAGAATATGCCAGGCTGTCAGGTGCAGAGAGTGAAGTTTGACATTCAGCAAATGGCTGTCCTCCTGTGACAACAGGTGTGGAATTGAAGGCAAAGGCCATGGAGGCTTCCATACCAGGCTTCTCAGTAATGGGTACCAGTGCTGTCGAGGCCAATCTGGAGCTATTAAAATCATCCTTGGCTTGTCCTGCCTGACCTTTAGCAGTACCTTTGGGAGGAGAGGCAGAGGAGGAAAGGCATACACATGAAGATTGCTCCAATTGAAAGAAAGAGCATCCACTTTCCAAGCTGTGGGATGAAACCTTTTCGTGCAAAACTTTGGCAGCTGATGGTTTAGTGGAGAAGCGAACAGATCTATGTCTGGAGTTCCCCATGACACTGTCAATTTCTGAAATACTTGAGGATCCAATTTCCACTCGTGGGGATCCATAATTCGTCTGCTCAACACATCTGCTAAGGAGTTCTGTGCTCCTGGCAGAAACCTTGCCTGAAGATTGAGCTGTAAACTGAGAGCAGTCTCCCACAAAATCATTGCTTGCCTGCATAGAGGATAAGAATCGTTCCCCTTGCTTGTTGATGTACCACATGACAGTCGTGTTGTCTGTTAGAATCAACACCTGCCCTGGAAGAAGTAATTCCTTGAAAGCTATTAATGCAAACTGAACTGCTAACATCTCCTTCATGTTGATATGTAGATGTTGTAGTCTGGCAGGCCACTTGTTTTGTATCCACTTTCCATTTAGATGAGCTCCCCAAGCTTTGTCTGAGGCATCTGTCGTTAAAATCTGACTCGCCTCTGGCCGGGTCACAGAGAGTCCCTTGTTTAGGTGACATTCCTGAGCCCACCATAAAAATTCCCTTTGAATGCAAGGTATTATTTGAATGACAGTGTCCAGATCCTGGCAGTGCTGTGTCCATACATTTTTGAGATACCATTGTAGCTTCCTCATATGCAGTTTGGCATTGGGAAGCACCAGAATACAAGATGCCATGAACCCTAATGCTTGAAGGACTGTCCTTGCAGTCAGCACGGACTGATGAGACAGTTGACGGAAGTAAAGGGATAGACTCTTTTGTTTGTCCGGGGTTAGATAGGCCATCTGGGATGCTGTATTCAGTCTCACACCCAGAAAGCACATGTCCTGAGAGGGTACTAGACTGGACTTTATTTCGTTCACAGAATACCCCAGGCATCTTAGCACTGCTATCACATATTCCAAATGATGAAGAAGCTCTTCCCTTCCTTGGGCCAAAATCAGGCAGTCGTCCAAATAAGGATAGATCTGTATTCCTTTTAACCTGAAGAAAGCTATCACTGGAGCCAGAACTTTCGTGAATACTCTGGGCGCAGTAGATAAGCCAAAGGGCAATGCAGAGAACTGATAGTGAGAAGTCCCAGCTCAAAAACGCAGATACTTCCTGCAACTTAGTCTGATAGGAACATGAAGGTAAGCCTCCTTGAGATCCAAAGTTACCATCCAATGATCTTTGCCCAGCAGAGGTAAAAGCTGCTGTAACGTCAACATTTTGAACTTGGGAATGTCCAGATAAGTGTTGAGGGTAGATAAATCCAAAATTGGTCTCCACGTGTTCCCCTTCTTTGGTACTAGGAACAGGCGAGAGTAAAATCCTAGGCCCACTTCTGGCATAGGGACCGGCTGTATGGCCCCTATTTGGAGTAACAGAGAAACTTGCTTGTGAGCCTCTATTCTTTGTTGAGGAGGAATGTCCGGCATGCCTTTGAACGGAGGCAAGGTATGGAAATAAAACCTGTACCCGTGGTGTATGATATCCAATACCCATCTGTCTTGGGTAATTAAACTCCAATTTTCTTTGAAAAGTGCCAACCTTCCTCCCAAAGGTGCTGCCAGACGAGAAGGCTCTGGCAGCTGAAAAGGTAGGTCATTGGGTCTGTTTACGAAAGGACTGACCCCTGCCCTCACCAAGACTGTGCAGGAGAACTCCCTGTTCTAGGCCTGAAAGAGCCCTGAGCTCTGCCCCTACCACGACTAGATCTACCCCTAGACTGGGACTCATAAGAAGGATACGTCCACCCCTTAGTAGGCCAATTTCTACTAAACTTTGGAGGCTGGACCTGCAAAAAATCTTTAACAGTCTGCATAGACTTAGCCTTGTCTTCCATTTTCTTTAAAACTGCCTCAACAGGAGGACCTAACAACACATCAGATTGTAAAGGAGCATCTAAAATCCTTGTTTTAACATGTTCAGACAAATTTTGATCCCTTAGCCAGGCGTGCCTGCGAAGAACTGACCCAGTGGCAGCCACCCTAGACGAGGCCTGTACAGCATCAAAACCACATTGCAAAGAATGCTTACCCACCTCTTTACAATCAATACCTACTGCCAGAGCATCAACCTTAGACTTTAATTGTGAAAGGAGATAGTACTGGTATTTCAACATGTGGAACTGGCAATTCAGAGCCCTCATAGCAAGAGTGGAAGAAGTATAAACTTTCTTTCCCCATCTATCCAAGGCCCTAGCCTCTTTGTCTGCAGGAACCGGATTCTTAACAACAGAAGCCTTAACACCTTTAAGCCCCTGACTAACAGTTTCTGGGTCAGCCCTAGGACTCTTAAAAAGATACTTATGAGCTTCAGGCACCCTGTAATACCTATCCGGCTTAACAGGAGCAGGAGGCAAAGAATCAGGATTAAGAGAAGCCTCTGCAAAAACATCTTCTACTACATCCAAAACAGGAGGTATAGCCAAAGGCCTATGCTGGGGTAAAGACAAAAATTCCCTAAGCCTTTTCCTGGAATCAGAGAAGTCCTGACCGTCCCACTTAAAATACTCCCTCATGGAATGAAGAGTTTCTGAAAAAGAAAAATCCTCAGGAGGAGAAGCAGAAGGAGTAGAATCATCCAGATCAGAATCAGAATAAGGAGAATACTCCTGCAAGTCTTCAGCCGAAGACTCTGAAACATCCGAAGCCTGCTCAAAACCCCCCAGCTCAGGCTCCAACCTAGGTCTCTTATCAGGAGGGGGCATGGAACCCCTAATTAAAGTAATCAAATCTTCTGCCATTTTAAGCATATGCTTCTTGGGCACAGTACCTGAAGAGCTAGGGGTAACACCAACTGAAGCCAAACCTGGCCTGCCCCTGGGAGAAGCCTTTGAAACAGAAGGAGAGGGCCTAGCCACCCTAGGAAGGGAGGGGAGTATAGTAACCTGAGAAGCCCCCTCAGCCTGACTAGCCTCCTGAGAGGCCACATCCTGCAATAATAAGGTCTCACCCTGGGAACACAAAGAAACCTCCGTAGGAGCCACCGGCTCCACCGACACCTCCAAAGAACCGGCGTCTGGTACCGATGGTTCTTCTAGCCTAGGCTTAACTGCCTTGTCCTTGCGCTTTTTCGAAGAAGCGGGCGTCGGAGCATCCGACGGCATTTTATAATTACACCGCTTCCCAAAGACTAACCTTGCACAATCCAACCTTCTCTTTATAGTGCGTTTATTAAATCTAGCACAAGAGCGACAGCCAACAACGTCGTGCTCAGGCCCTAAGCAAGGAATACACAAAGTATGATAATCTCTATGCGGTATCTGTTTCCCACAAGAAATACAATTATTGACTTTTTCTGACATCCGGTAAATCACTGAGGCAAGAAAAAACTAAAATATTCCCCAACGGGGTACTTAGCCAACTTTGAACTCGGTCTGAAACTTCAAACTTGAAAAATCTCAGAACGCCAACCGGCACTTGCAATGCTGCTTCTGCATCGGACCATGCGGCAAAAAAGACTAAGGATATGACGTCGGTCATGCGCATTTGTACCCTGACGTCCTGATGTCAGTCAAATGCGCCTTGACCGACGTCAGCCTTATACTTTGATATTCGGGCCGACCGAGGACAGCGGACTACCCAAGTGTAAGGACTGCAGCAATGTGAGATGAAGAACATTTTAGCTTTCGCCTTTGCATAATTACTGTACCATATCAAATCTTTCTTTCCTTCTCATGTCCATATTTCTTTTTTATACCTTTCAAAGATTTCTAGGTTTTGTTGTTTACATTTTTGCACTTCTACAGATGCTTCTTTTTCCAAACAGATCAAAGTTTCTTCATCTATATACTGTTTTTCAAAAATCTGTTGTATTACTGACCCCAATTTTTTAGTTGAAGCTTCTGATGTAAGGAACGTCTGATGCCCCTCTAGGTTTTACTCATGCTTTACTTCAAGTCAGAAGCTTCCTGTGTTAGTACAGGGTAAAAACAAAGTCCTGGATCAGAAGCAATTAAGGCATCAATGTGCAAAAGGCCTGGTCTTCAGTTACATAGAGTGGATAATATTACTTTAACAATCAGTTTGTTGAGCACATCTTTCTAGGAACCTTTCAGGGTGGTTATGTGGCATTTGGATTCTGATTTATAATACTACATCAAACCATTGTTTTGAAACAATGTTCAAATCCAACATAAGGCATACTAACTGACTCTTTTGCTCAGTCATTGCACTAAAAGGAAAGTGAAGAAAGACTTGCTTCTACATTTAGACAATCGTCAAACTACAGTTATGTGCTATTTATGTGTGCAGTGCTGACTGTGATCAATATCAAAACTGTTTTTATGTGGTCTATTGGTGGGTAGATGTAATGCTATTTAACAGCAGGAAAGGAAAAATGTATTGTGCCTAGTTATGTGTAGTTTGAAATGGTTGTCATTGCAATATCTAACTGTGCGCTGACATTGAGTTCCTGCTTTAAGTGATGTTGTGCAGTAAGTCACTGCCAGTGGGATGTCTAACAATCAATAAAAGTTGGTGTGATTGTGAAGCTGGTGTATACATTTTATATTATATAAATATATATATATATATATATATATATATATATATATATATATATATATATATATCTACATATATACATACACAAGTACAGGGGTTGTATGAAGGGAAACTTGCCCCCATCAAAAACATACAAACCAGCGATTTTTTTAAATGTTTGTATTGCACAATGTGATATTCAGGGTATGAAGATACTGACATTATTTGTCAATAATGTAGAGTGTTGATTTTGTGCGAAGTCATTTTTTTCTCAATGTTTTTTGTGTATCAACTTTTTTATTTTTATATATTTTTTTTAGAGTACCTATATATATATATATATATATATATATATATATATATGGAACTACTTCACCTGACCGACTTTTTAAAATGTCAAATTCATATTGTCAAGCCCATAAGATTGATGCTTTAAAACATCAAACTGCTTGTACCGAGATTGTGGTACAGTGGGGATCGGGGAATTTTCCTTTTCCTCAATGTAGAGCAATCTCAGAGTTGGTATATAGAATTAGCAGGGGTGTGGGGGTGCAGGAGGCTAGGTCCCCTGCAAAAACCGTTCTGTTACATTGTTTTACAACATTTTAAAGTAGCAATCATATGGTCTTGACCGTATGAATATTGATGTTTTACAAAGTTGATTATGTGAAGTAGAGCTATATACATGCACATATTTATTTATATATGACTGGAGACTGTATATGTATGCACTATATATATATATATATATATATATATATATATATATATATACTCGAGCCACAATGTCGATTGCACACACCATCGAAAGAACATAGCAACGAAATGTAAATGATCGACACACTTGCTGTCCTATCATAAAATTTGCAAGACTATATAAAGTACTTGAAAGTGAAGATGGTGTACTTCGTACCTAACGTTAAAATGGCTGTTGTAAAGAAATTGCCACCAGGTGTACTTGGCCAAGTGTATGAGACAACATTATCTCAGAGAGGTAAAACGATTTTAGTGTTGGATAGCTACAGCTATAACTTAGAAAAATCCATGAAAGTGAACTACTGGTGTTGTATGCGAAAAATGAGAGAGAAATGCAAGGATCGAGCTGTAACAGTATGTGAAACTTCGGGAGAGGAGCTGTTAAAGTCAGTTGAACATGATCACAAAGGGGATCCTGCACAAATCGAGAAGTATTCAGTCTGTTCAAATTTGAAACAGAGAGGTACTTTGTCCCGAGATTTCCCTTGCATCATAGTTGATGATGCAGTTGCGTCTAGTTCTCTGGAATACTGGCATAGTCTGCCTAGCAGATGTGCACTTGTACAAGTTAGAAGAGCTCGCTTGAAATGTAAAGGTAAACCCGCTAAAGCGGGTCTAACTATATTGAATGTAGATGTCACGAATTACAAACTGAAAGAAGGGTCATTTATTTGCAAAAGAATGAAGGATAAAACCAACAAAACCGTTGTGCTTGTATTTACCTCTAAAAGTCATTTGAAGGATCTCACAAAGTCTGAAATGTGGTTAATGGACGGTACATACTGTCTTAGAGGAACTCTGTGCCGTCAATTATACACAATTCATGCCTCAATTCAGTATGGAGTTTACAAAAAGAATGTTCCTTTAGTATTTTGTTTAATGTCAAAAAAGAGTTTTAAAGGCTACAGTTATATGTAGCGTTGTCTATTTGCTTTGATAGAAGAGCATGATTTAACATGTGATGTACGTTACTTGCTTTGTGATTTTGAAGTTGCCACTATGAAGAGCATACAGAAAAATGTTAGTAATGTGATATGTAAAGGATGTCGCTTTCATTTTGGGAAGAATATATGGAGGAAAGTCTAAAGTGTAGGTCGTGGTTCATTGTACAACACTGATCATTTATTTCAACTTTGCATAAAAAAAACCTGGTTGCTCTAGCATTTTTACCAGAGAGTGAAGTTATTGAAACGTACCAGGAATCGAAGTGTACATTTCCACCTGAAGGTAGAGAAGTGCTAAAATACTTCACTGAATGGTACGTACTGGGTAAACCACGGTCATTTTCAACTAGATCTAGTACTACAATAAGATTTCCTCCCTTATCAATGTGCACTTTTGGAATATTTCTGTACTTAATGATTTATGTTTGCCAAGGACCCAAAATACTATTGAGGCTTGGCATCGCCGTTTTAGATGTTTAGCTGGTAAGCATGTGCCATATATCCACAGTGTGCTGAACGTCATTGTCAGAGAACAGAATTGTGTTGAAGAATTATGACTGAGAATGTGTACAGCTTGCCCTGCTTCTCCAAAGAAGAGGAGTTTAGTACGCCGTGAACAGCAATTCAATTTGATTTTCACTCACAGGGAACAGTATTCTAATTTGCAGTATGTTACAGCGATCGTACATTTGTTGAAGATGTAGATTGTAGTGGTACATTACTTTTGGGGACTTATGTTTGCTGTTTAAAGTTTCAGTTGTTATATTTCCACTAGGGTGTGTTTCTACATCCGCTAGAGCTACTTTCGATAATGTGAGTTTCGTTGGTTTGTTCTTTCGATAGTATGCGCGTTCGACAATGTGTATTCAAGTAAACGGGTTTCAATATAGTGCACATTCGATAAAGGAACATAGACCCATACATGGGTCTATGTTCCTTTATCGAATGTGCACTATATCGAAACCCATTTACTCGAGCACACAATATCAAATGCACACACCATCGAAAGAGCATAGCAACAAAACTTAAATGATCGACACACTTTCTGTCCTATCATAAAGTTTGCAAGACTATATAAAGTACTTGAAAGTGAAGATGGTGTACTTCGTACCCAATGTCAAAATGGCTGATGTAGAAACATTACCCCCAGGAATACTTGGCCAAGTGTATGAGACGACATTATCTCAGAGAGGCACATAATATATATATATACATAATATATATATACATAAAAAATATATATATATATATATATATATATATACATATATATATATATATATATATATATATATATATATATATATATATATATATATATATATGTATATATATCAAATGTAGATATATATACGGATGTACTAGTCACTCCACACAAATTTTGACGTGGCTAATGTTGACATGCCTACATTGATAGGCAAACACTGACAAACAACAATGCATGTTCCAAGGCTAATCCTTGGAACATGCAAAACTTTTAGTTATGTACTCACCATAACTTCAGATGTTTGGGATCCATCTCGCCTACATTCTGACTGATGGGTTCGGAGCCGATCCCTCGGCTCCGACTCGGCACGCTTATGCCAAAGAGCGAAGTCTCTTATTGGCTGAGCTTACTATATCCCAGGATGCACCACTACCAGTCCCCCAGATCTAGTTTGTCCGCATACATGCACACATGCAAGCACTGCTTATATAACATCGTCAGAAGAAACAAGATAAAACAGTAGAACTCAAAACCGTTCAATCTCTTCTGATCTCCAAGGCCGGGGAAAGGAGGGTGGGTATTAGGAATGTAGGCGAGATGGATCCCAAACATCTGAAGTTATGGTGAGTACATAACTAAAAGATGTTATGTGATCCTATCTCCTACATTCTGACTGATGGGACAGCGTCCTAGCACCTGAATCCTGGGTGGCTCACTGGAAAACACTCCTGAGTACCGTGGAACCAAATGATGCTCGCCCTTTAGATGCCACATCCAATTTATAGTGGGAAATGAAAGTGTGCGGATTGGACCAAGTAGCCGCAGCACAAATCTCAGAAATAGCGAGCTTGGAATGAAAGGCTATAGAAGTAGCCATAGCTCTGGTAGAGTGGGCTTTGATAGATGTTGTAAGTTGCTTATTTGAAGAGGAATAAGCCTGAGTTATACAATCTCTAATCCATTTGGAGATAGTAGCTTTTGTGATGGTTTTACCCAATTTATTTTCTGAGAAGGACACAAACAACTGGTCTGATTTACGAATTTGCTGAGTCCTGTCTAGATAGAAGCGCAATTGCCTGTGAACATCCAATTTATGGAGAGTGTATTCTGCTTCATTGGAGAATTTTGGAAAGGAAAATGGTAGCTCTAGAGATTGTTGGAGACAGAGATTGGAACAGACCTTTGGGACAAAAGATGGGTTAGGCCTAAGTGATACTCTATCCTTGTGAAAAATCAAGTACGGTGGTTTGATAGATAGGGCTTGAAGCTCTGAAACTCTTCTTGCAGAGGTAATTGCAACTAAGAAGGCAGTTTTCCAAGACAGATATTTTAACTCACATGTAGCAGCCGGTTCGAAAGGGGAAGATGTTAATGCACGAAGCACCAAATCAAGATCCCACGGAGGCGCAGGATGAAAAACTGGGGGTCTTAACAGCCCCGCACCTTTAATGAAAGTTTTGCATAATCTGCTGCTCATCAACGGTGGATCCATGGATTCGTGAAATTTAGAGATAGCTGCCAGTTGGACTTTAATAGTAGATACTGAAGATCCTTGATTAAACAAGGATGTTAAAATTTCAAAACCTCTGGGATCGGGCAGTGATAGGGTCTAAGCCCTGAGTTGAGCTCCAGATAGCAAACCTCTTCCACTTACTGAGGTACAATTTCTTAGTGGTGGGTTTGTGGGCCGAAGATAAAATGTGAATAACTTCCGGGTCTAAGGTGTGATTTCTGACTAAAGTCGGAAGTGGAGGAGCCAAGCTGTCAACTTCAACGTGCGAAGGGACTGGTGTTGTCGTCCCGACTGATGAATTAGCAGATCCGGGGTTATATCCAAAACCCAAGGATCGACCACCGCATGTTTCTTCAGGTAGGGGAACCATACCTGACGAGGCCAGTAAGGAGCAATTAGTATCATTGTGGACCCCAATTGAGAAGCTTTCTGAATGACTTTGGGGAGAAGTGGAACCGGAGGAAAAGCATAAAGTAGCCCTGTTGGCCAAGGTTGTGCTAGAGCATCCATAGCTGCCTCCCCCTGATGTGGAGTCAAGGAGAAGAACCTTTTGCACTTTGTGTTTTGTGGTGTTGCAAACAGGTCGCAGCACGGCGGCCCCCATCTTCTGAAAAGCTGAGCTGCTACTGTTTCGCACAGGGACCACTCGTGAGGAGAGAGAATTGTCCTGCTTAATCTGTCTGCCAATATATTGATTTCCGGAATGTGGGTCGCTACCAAGAAGCGGTTGGTAGCTACAGCCCATTCCCACACCCTCATGGCCTCTCTGCAAAGGGGGTAAGATCTGGTCCCTCCTTGTTTGTTTAGATACCAGACCACCGACATGTTGTCTGTGTGGATAGCGATAATGCCTTGAGGGAGAAACTTGTGGAGAGCCTGTAGGGACAGAAGTACAGCCCTCATCTCCAACACATTGATGTGGAGAAAGGTTTCGTCTGGAAGCCAGGAACCCTGAACTAACCTGCCCAGACAATGCCCCCCCCCACCCTGTCTGGGAGGCATCCGTCGTCAGTGTGGCCACCGGAGGGGGGATAACAAAAGGTCTTCCCTGATTCAGATTGGACGGGTGAAGCCACCAGCGGAGGTCCCGTATGCACGTTTCTGTAATCATAATGGGGTGATTGAGGGGAAGATTCTGAAAGGACCATTGAGTCGATAATAGCCACTGAAGAATCCTCATGTGCAATCTTGCCAGAGGAACTAGTAGAACCGTGGCAGACATTGAACCTAAAAGTTGCAGGACCATCCTGGCTGGGGCTTTGGATCTTGAAAGCAGGGCTTGAACTTGGCCTTGTAAAGTTTGGATCCTTTCGGTAGGAAGAAAAACGCGCATCAATTTTGAGTCTATCTCTGCTCCTATGAACCTTATGCGCTGAGAGGGCAGCAAGACAGACTTTGACCAATTGAATGTAATTCCCAGGGTAGCACCCAGGGAAAAGGTGGCTTTGAGGTTGTCCATTAGTAGATGACTGGTGGTGGCAGTCAGGAGCCAGTCGTCCAGATAGGGAAACACTTGGAATCCAAGACTCCTCAGGTGAGCAGTTACTACTGCCAAACACTTGGTGAACACCCTGGGGGCTGTGGTGAGACCAAAGGGCAGAGCACAAAATTGGAAATGACTGACTCCCAGGCTGAAGCGCAGATACTTCCTGGATGCCCGATGTATCGGTATGTGATAATAGGCGTCCTTGAGATCTATGGAGCACATCCAAACATCCTTCTCCAATAATGGGAGAATGGATTGTAACGTGACCATTCGGAATTTGGATTTCGTGATGGATTGGTTTAGTCTGCTGAGATCCAATATTGGTCTCAGGTCCCCTGTCTTTTTTGGCACTAAAAAGAACCTTGAGTAATTTCCGGATCCGATCTGGTCTGTGGGGACCGGTTGGATGACTCCTTTTCTTAGCAGCTTTAACGCTTCTGTGGCTGCAATTTCCCTTTGACTGGGTGGTGGGTCCGGGATTTTTTGGACGGTGGGGTGAGTGTGTGAAGGGAATGGTGTAACCTCCGGCAATAATCCGAAGCACCCATCTGTCCTGAGTGATTGACTCCCAGGCTTTTAGGTGCTTGGCAAAACGGCACCCGACTGGCTCCGGAGCAGCACAGCCGGGCAATCCCTCATGAAGTGTGGGAGGCTGAAGAGCCACGAAAGGACTCGCGGTCTCCAGAATTGCGGGGCCCTCTGCCGCCTCTGGGACGGCGTCTCCCAGAAAAATTTCCCTGTCCTCTGCCTCTGGAAGGGGAATCTTCCTGCTGTTGATGGAAAAACTTACGTGATTTGCGGAACCACATCTTCCCTCCTCCTTTAGCCTTGGGATAAGGCCGAAAGGGAGTGGAATAACGTGCACCTACGGCAGATAAAGTTTTTCCTTCTTGCTCACAGCGGGTAAGAGTGTCTTTAACCTTAGGTCCAAACAGAGAGGACCCATCAAAGGGAGCGTCGCGAAGGAAGACTTGAAGGCCTCCGCAAAATGACACAAACGGAGCCAGGCTTGACTCCGTAGAGCCACGCCTGTGCCTGCCGCTCTACCCGCCCCTTCGGCCGCATATGAAATGAGCCTCATGGACGAGTTAGAAATTGAAGCAAGGATAGCCAACTGAGAGCTAACCGACTGGGCTAGCTGCTCAGGTAGGTTACCCGAGAGGAATCTGACAGCTCCTTGACCAGATCCCTCTGAAGCCTGGTAAAATGTGCCAAATAATTCAGGGACCTTAAAGTAAAGGCCGCTGAAGTCAGGGTGCGCTTCCGCATCGTCCATGCTCCTAGACTCCTTATTAGGAGGATGGACGGACGTTGAAGCCTCTGCCACGTCCTGTTGTGTAGCAGATGCCACCACCATGGCATCTACAGCCACGCCTTTAGTCAGGAACTCCTTCTCGGGTGGGGCAGACAAAAATTTGTTAGGACGAGAAGGGACTGGTTCCACGGTATCTGGATGTTCCCACGCCCTCCGACAAACTAAATCCAGGAGGTCGTCGAAGGGCGGAGACACCCAGGAGGCGGAGGCCTGAGCCCCAAAGGCCTTGAGAAGCACTGACTCATCAGCAGAGGGGGGTTTGGATATCCAGCCGCCTCGTTGTTTGAGGATCTCTAAGATGTCTGCAAATGAGACATCATCCGAGGACGACTGGGACCCCTCCGCATCATCAAAATCAGTGTCCGATGTAATAGACTCAGGGGAGTCCACGTGCTTCCTCTTGCACGATCTCTTCCTTGGGGGCTCCTCTGAAGACAACTCCGAAGAACCCTCAGGAGGAGGGGAACCCCCAGTGGGGGTAACCTCAGGCCCAGGGGCTCCGCTGCCTAAGGACAGGGGAACTGCCAAAGACCCAGTCTCCACGCCCAGGGAAGGTGCCGGTAAAGCCGGAGAGATGGCCGAAGAAGACTTGGCCAAGGCACTCCTCATAGCTCTGAAAGCCGGACCCCCAGAATCCTGGGAGTGTCCGGTCCCCGGAGCCATGACAGCAGACGGAAGTCCCACAGCCGAAGCACCGAGAGGGAGGCTCGGAACCGACAGCATAGGTCCCGAAACATCACCCCCAGGTCCAGCCGAAGAAGTCCGTGTACCAAACTCGGACCCGAAGGCCAGGGTTGGAGTAAGGGTCGGAGCCGACTCTAAGACCTCTACCGGCTCCGACAGCACCTGCTCCGACGGAGCCGAAGCGGTCGGAGGAGGAATGGCAATGGCATGGGCATGGACTGTCGGCTCCGAAGCCAACTGGGTCGGAGCCGAAACCAATTTTTGAAAGACTGGGGACTGGAACAGTCTTTGGAGCACCCTGTCTATGTCCGAATCTGACATCCTCGATGACCTAGAGGATACTGAACGGGTTCGAGATGGCCTCTCCAACGGCCCCAAGGGGCTAGGGGACCGGCTCCGAGGCGACTCGATGACTATCGGCGCCGAAGGAATACCCAAACTAGTTTCCATCGGTGCCGAGGAGGGCTTCGGCGCCGAGGAGGAAGTGTCTGAGCGGACAACCTTCATCGGCTCCGAAACCAGTGGAGTTCATTCTATTTTCAGTTCATATTAGGGTTGAGAGTGTGTTTGTTTGAGTATTGATTGGGTATGGTTAGAGTAAAACTTATGTAAGGGGGTAGCTTTAGTACTGTGTGTGTTTTTTTGGTGCATGCGTTTGTCTTTGAGCCTTAGTTGTGTAGTAGTAGTGTTACAAAAGGTTTTTAGAAGGGAAGATTCAAGGTTAAGGGCTGGTGCATGGTCAGGGTTAGGCTAGCATGCATTAGTAAAGTGGTACCAGTGTGTATAAAAGACGTCATCAGAACTGAGTTCCACCATCCAATGCGTAGTACCAAACAAAGTGACAGGTTATTAAACTTCCAAGTCCATCTGAACCCAGATGACAATGAGGCCTACTTTTAGCTGCACGAACCAACTCTTCCTGCGCGTGGGTAATGCACGGCCCCCAATAACAGCATAACAACAAAAAGATCGGAGCCAGCAAGTGAGATCCAAAAAACTGTATTAATTCAAAGCATCAAGCAGAAAAAACACATACCGGTTTCGGCTGGTAAATTACACAGCCTTCATCAGTGTATCAAACTCCAAGTATTTTCTGCCTGTTAAATATATTTGCATACATTCCCATTGGTGGAGACCTTATAAATATTCATTAAGTCCTGGAGGGAAAAGCCCACCCAGCTTAATGATCCACTTTTTATCTAAAAATCTATCTAAATAAAATTCGGAGGACCTCATACACAGGTTTAAGCAAAGAGGGTACAAAGAAGGGGTTGTAGCAAATGCCAGGAATCAGGTGCAAGGCATGGAGCGTAGTCAGTTGCTTCAATATAAGGATAAGGACAAGGCCAATATTTCACCTAGGCCACTTAGACTTACAACAACTTATGGGAGAAACACTATTGGTTTTATAAATATTGTACGGCGTCATTGGAATATTTTGCAGAGTGATCCAGAAGTTGCTAGGGTTATCCCTGATGAATGTATGTGTTCATACAGAAATGGTAAAAACTTGAAATCTTATTTCAACCATTACAAAACCAGGGATAGAATGGGTAGGGACAAAATACAAACCACCATTTCTGGACACAGTCTCCATGGTTGTTTCCTGTGGTCATTGTGTGAATTGTAAATATATATGTACCACAAAGGAATTTTCAAGTCGCAATTGTCCAAAGGTTTTTGATATTAATATTTTTTGCAACTGTAGCAGTGATTGGGCCATTTATATGGCCACATGCAAATGTGGGGCATTTTATATTGGTCAAACTTCCAGATGTTTAAGGTTGCGTATCTCAGAACATTACAGTAATATGAAACAAAAAAAGCTTACAAATGCATTGTACAAGCACCAATTGTCACACCCATCTGCTATATTTCTATTTACCATTATTGATGTGATTCAGGGTGACCGTAGAAATAAAAGTGGTTGGCATGATATTTTAAATAAAAGTGGATCATTAAGCTGGGTGGGCTTTTCCCTCCAGGACTTAATGAATATTTATAAGGTCTCCACCAATGGAAATGTATGCAAATATATTTAACAGGCAGAAAATACTTGGAGTTTGATACACTGATGAAGGCTGTGTAATTTACCAGCCGAAACCGGTATGTGTTTTTTCTGCTTGATGCTTTGAATTAATACAGTTTTTTGGATCTCACTTGCTGGCTCCGATCTTGTTTTTTGCTACTTTTAGCTGCACACAAAAGCACTGTACAACCACATTCATAGCTCCTTAGAGGAGGCAGCACCTGTCCATGTCAAATCTAGGATTACTGGCAAAAATAAACCACCCTGGTGGACCTCCAGCATAAATAAGGTATTCGGAAAAAGGAAAAATATTTTCCCCAAATCCAAGAAGGAACACACAAAACAGTGTAAAAAGGCACTCACCAGTCTAAACAAACAAATTAGAGAGCTGATCAAATCCGCCAAAGCAAACTATGAGGCAAAGATAGCCTTCCAGGTGAAAGGTAACAATAAAGCTTTTTTAATTATGTTTGTAACCTCAGGGGAAACACTCAGCAATGTGCCGAGTTAATCATGAATGGCAACACTTACACCCAGCTTGAAACTATTGCAAACCCACTGGCCAACAAATTCAGTTCAAACTTCTCCCCCGGTCACCATCTACCACACCCAAAGAAATATCTGCAGCCATCCCCCTACCTGTCATTACAAGGGAACAGGTCCTTACTGCATTCACTAAAGCCAAAAACTCAGCCTCCATGGATCCTGACAACATTCCAGGATGTTCCTTAAATAGCTTAAAACAGAATCGTTCAGGGCCGCTAGAAACCATCTTTAACCACAGTCTCTGGATGGGCTTTTTCTCAGAGGAATGGAGGACTGCAACAGTCATCCTCTGCACAAAGCGGGCCCATCAACTGACACAGGGAACTACAAACCAATAAGCTTGACCAGTCTTATCTGCAAGGTCACAGAGAGAATTTATCAAGATCAATAATGACATAGGAACTCTCCAAACACTGGACCAGATACAATTTGGCTTTGTCAAGGGGAGGTTTTGACTGTTCAATCTGGTGGACTTCTTCAAGAAGGTCACCAGAGCCATGGATGAGGGCAAAACAGTACACACCACTTATCTAGACCCCGGCCAAATCTTTTGACACAATCCCCCACTGAGGGATCATAGATAAACTTACTGAGTTAGGCATAAACCCCTAGATCATCAGATGAATAGCCAAATGGCTCACTGACAGGACACATGTCCAGATAAGTGAATCCACTTCTGATAAAAAACCTGCTGCTTGGTACATACTTCTTAAAACTGAAGGCCAATGTTGGGGGCCTCTGGCTCACCAAGTTTACCAGTGACTGTAAGCTAAAAGCAACCATTGAATCCCCAAATGATGTTGACATCCCATAAACAGGCCAAAAATTACAAATAATCATAACAAATACTCGTACACTCCAGATAACTGCAACAACTAAAGGGATCCAAACGTGGAATAAAGCTGGATGTTAAGTGAAACCACCAAACAATAAAAAAATCCAATCGTTTTATTCTAGCACCTCGGTGTCACCACCTTCTTGGAATACAAATGACTGGTGCCAAAACCATGATCTGAGACAAAATGCTAAAAAATGCATAATCATACCCGTCATTAAATCAGATATACCTGCAAATTATAATATTGATAGCACACCCCTAAAAGTAGATCCAGTGGTGAGGGACATCACCACCGGAACCATAGAGCGAGGAGGAGGGATTGCCCCCCCGCACTTTTACAGCTGCAAGACCTGACTCATGCGTGCATCACATGAATTTTAAACACAAACGTAACGTACGCGGGAATCATAAGCACTGCCATTTATTTATGTTTTAAGTTATACTTATGGGCTCCGTGGTGTATGTGTGTGTGGGAATCATGTCATTGCTGCCACAATTAAGCACTGCTGTTTACTTATGGCTTACACCCACAGCACTGCCGTTTTTTTCATTTATGTTTTAAGTTATGCTGATGGGCTCCATGGTTTATGTGGGAATCATGTCATTGCTGCCAGAATTATGTGGTTTGTGTGTGTATGTCTGTGTGTGTGTGTGTGTGTGTGTGTGTGTGTGTGTGTGTGTGTGTGTGTGTGTGTGTGTGTGTGTGTGTGTGTGTGTGTAAAATGCCCCAGTTACTAAACCGTGTACCTTAGGTACAGCAGCCTCATCTGAGTCGGGTCAGGGAGCTGAGTGGACTCAACTCCACAGCTCTCAACCATCTAGATTAATCAGTGAAAACAGAATTCACTAAATGATAGCACTTTAAGTTTCACTCTTCCTATCTTTTTTGGAAATATGTGGTAACACAAAACACTATTTTAGCAACCTTCTAAGATTATTCAAGCGATATTTAAAATGTGTCCTTGGATTTGACCCTTTGCCCCCACCAAATAAATTTTGACATTTTCCAGATTTCTTCTGCTGTGCAATTGAGAGATTTAGTTGTGTCAAGTGGATGGTGCAGTGCTAGTGTTGTTACCTCCCAGCAAGACGTTCTTGGGTATGATTCTCGTCTGGAGTGCTTTCTGTGTGGAGTCTGTATGTCTTCCCTGTGTTTTTGTGGATTCCCTTTGAGTGCTCCGGTTTCCTCCTATGTTATAAAGACATGTCTGGAGCATTTCCCCCTGGGCCTCTGCTGACTCACTTTGTTCCAAGTCAGACTTTCCTGGTAAACAAATGTTAAATAAATAAAAAAATTTACAAGGAGCTGAGAGCTTCAGGAGAAAAGAAGTTTAGTGCTGCTTACTCCAAGTCTGTTTGCATTGTTAGTAGCACAACAGGTAGTAGCCTTACTTTTGATGCAAAAGGCTGTGGGTTCTACTCCCACAGTATGCAGATGGATTGCTGATACTGTACTGTGTTGTACTTTAAACGGAGTGGATTCTGCACTCCTGTGAATGTCCTCCTTTGGAGGAGTTACCTAGTGACTATGAACCTGTTATCAGTTTGCCATCCATTCCCTATTGCAATATTATTAGCTTATCATTTTTTAATGTAACATAAGCAATTTATTCTTCAAGGGCAACAGTCACTTTATTTGTAGATGAAACAATGAAATATAAAGTTGTTTCCTACCAGCAACCTCTTCATTAGTTAGAGATCCCTTTAATGTGGAACTATTTAGATGACTGACTTCTGCAGACATTTTGCATATTTACTGATATTGGTGGATTGTAATGACAAAAGTTTGAGTGGCCTTTTAAGGTTGAAATTTTCTGAAATGGGTAGTTTTGTCATTATTGGTTCATACATTTTGTTTCATTGCTTACTAGAAGACTGTTCAAAACTACAACTTTAAAATGCATTCCAACAACTGGTGCTGTGGTGAGTAAAAAAATGCATACATGTATGCATGGCCCTAAAAATGTGTTTGAAAACAGCCCATAGTAAAGTGTGAAAGGCTCAAATTCATGAGCAAATTTTAAGCTTTACTCTTGCTACCAAAGCAATGGATGAAGGTAAAACAGTTCACACCACATTATCTTGACCTGGCCAAGCTTTTTAACACAATCCCCTACTCAGGTGTAGTACAAAAGATGAATCATGTAGGAGCAAACACTTGCATCACTAACTAGATTGCCAGCTTGCTCACAGGATGCAGGAGGTCAAAATATGGGAAGAGACCAGTCACCAGTGGAGGCCCCAGGATTTGGTGCTGAGACTTTTTTTCTGTTTGGCATATATATCTCCAAAGTAAAAGGAAATACCAAAGGGCTTTGGCCAGCTAGGTCTGAGATGACTGCAAACTAGGAGCAGTTATTGAATCCCTGAATGACTTAACCATCATGCAGGAAGGTTTGTCCCAAATAACTGGTGTCAAAATCATGACAATGCCCTCTGAGAACTGACCCTATTGTTTGGCATTTGGGAACTTGTGTGTACAGTGACCTAACTTTTGACCAACATGTGCCCAGAGTCATAAGAAAGCCTTTCTATATTGCACAGTTTATAAACAAATTGTTTGTGACTAGATCTAGAGACGTTGCTGTCCCCCTTTACAAAGCTCTCATTAGGTCAATCATTTTGTATAATGCCCACTTTGGCATGTATCTGTCCAGCCCCATGCAACAATTGGAATACCTTCAGAGATACCTTACTAAAAGGATACAAGTCCTAAACAATAGGTCTTGCATGGACCACCTCAAAGATTTATTACTATACTCAGTATCCTACAGAGTGCTTATAGGTGACATGTCTGGCATACAAGGCATCCTCCGACCTAATACAGATGGACCTACTCAACATCAGCAAGTCAACTGGCATCAGAAATACTCAGTCCGGGTATCTAAACTGAATGTTGTGAAGAGATGGATACATATCACATATTCCAGAACAGACTATCCATAAAAATAAAACAAAGTGCATCCATCCATATTCAAATGCAACTTGGATCTAAGAATGGGTAACAGAAAATGTACTCCAGGATTGCTCCTCATGCCACTAATGGATAGAGGCAGTTCCTAAATGCTACATCCCTTACATGGGTCCCCTCAAATTATCTATGGTATAATCACAGTTATTCTCACTAGGGCTAATATACAATTATTAGCCATGGGACAGGTTAAGACCAATCAGAAGATGTTAATTCAAGCACCAAAAGGGAATTGGCTAAGCTTAAAATGTCCTGCAAGTGAACCTATGTTGTGGTACTAAATAGTTATAAAAATTGCCCTTTATAGATCACCAAGTGCCCCTCTCACCCTCTGCCCCCTCCCCCCCCCCCCCAGTCTTCGGCAGCTTCCGGCACCTATGGACCTAGGAACACAGATAGTTAGTGACCTAAACTTTTACCACCAGGTAGCTACGGTAATGAGGAAATCCTTCTGTGTCGCTCAACTTATAAGTAAAGGCATGGCATCAAGATCAAAGGAAGTCATAGTGCCTTTATACTCAGCCCTCATCAGGCCTATAATCAAGTACAATGCTCCCTTCTGCATGTATCTAACCAGGCACTTACACAAAATGGAGCGACCCCAGAGGTCTCTCATGGAAAAAAAAACAAAGTATAAGTATCGTGTGTTATACCGACCGACTAAAGGCCCTATCCCTTTACTCCATCTCATATCATTTATTGAGAGGGGACTTATGCCTGACCTACAAGGCCTGGCATAAGTCCCCTCTCAAGAAAATGTTACATATTCGCAAGAAAAATTATATGAGGATTATGTGTTCCATGGACCTGAACCTTATTTGTGAGTCTAACAAAACTTGCTGGAGAGACAGATTCATATCCCAAAGGCTACCTTGTCTATGGAACAAACTTCACATCTTCATAAAACAAAGCCCATCCCTCACTCTCTTCAAAAAGAATTTGGACAAATGGATGGGGGACTTACTCTCGGGGTACCCCCCATGTCCCTTATAGACAGAGGCAATCTGAAAAATGACTCGGGGCTCTAAACACTCAAAGATCCACTACCCTGTACTACCCTATCACATATCTGGGGAATTAAGTTATAATATTGTCATATCCTGAGAATAATTGGCTAGGATTGTAAAGGTTCTTGTGCCATTAGCCTAGTAATCACCTATGAACCTATAAACCTATTACATCAAAAAATAAATGTAAGAAAACCAGATATAGTAGCCCAAACGTAGCAAGGATCGCTGAAACTAAACTACTAAACCCAGTGATTATAGTGTCTTATTTCCAGAGAAACACAAAGTCATAAAATACTAGGATTTGCAGGCAGAAATGAGAGCAATTGGAAAGAAGGATACCTAGACAGTTCCAAAAGTAGCAGGAGAAACAGGTCCAATAAAAAAAATAATTTACAGTCATATTAAGATATGTTACCAATACATATAACATCATATGAATTGCAGGAGTCAGTTCTAGGCACGTTGCAGTTGCTGCAAAGAGGACATGTCACATTTGGCAAACATCAAAGACTGATACAACATTAACTAGGTGGACTTTAATCATACCCTGACTTAGGAATGGCATGCATTCCCCTCATGGTATTAGAAACCCAAAAGACTTGGGAGAAATTACACAAGAATTACCCACTTAAAGTTGATTGTCTGTTAAGACTGAAATCTGATCAAGTTCCACTTTTGAGATACACCAAGAGAATAATTTGGTTTCTACTTCACTTCTTCTAACATTTAAATCATGTTACTGACCATATCTCTTTTGAAAACCTGTCAAGGTGGCACAAAGGCATGTGGGGGTGTGCAATAACTCTCACTTGAACCTCATTTTGAGTTTTAAAAAGTCTACATTCCTTGCAGTTCCACAATGAAATTGTCTGTCACATATTCACTGTCAGGAAGTTTTGTAAATGGTATCCAAGGAAAACAATAATCATATTAATTCATCAAAAGAACACTATATATACAAAGTAATTCATTTCAACCATCCCGTGAGCTTCCTAGCTGAAGCAGTTTGTAAAGCTTTAGTAAGTGTTCCCCATTTTGCCCATTTGCTTCACATTATGAGAGGTAATATACCACCTTCTGGAGGTGGAAGGTTGACACGGACTGTACTTTACAATACTATAGTGACGTTCTACTTTTTTATTGTCATTAAGCATCTGAGGTTGTACTTTGCAATGCTACAGTAGCTTTCTTTTTTATTGTTATTGCTGTTTCTTCTCCAATTATGCACTTCATTTACAGATTACAGTTTTACGCTTGCAGTATTACTGTTACATTATTTCAATGCATTGTTTTCTCTTTGATGGACTGTATTTACTTCAGCGTTGTTACACCTTTTTGCCCCTAAAGGCATAGATGTTTGGTAAAATGGGTCAAATACCACTTTGAAACAAATATATATAATATAGATATATATATGTGTGTGTGTATGTGTGTGCGTGTGTGTATGTATGTATATATATATATATATATATATATATATATATATATATATATATATATATATATATATATATATATATATATATATATATGTATAGGTCCCCTTCAGATGATCAAACTTTTAAAAGTTCAACTTTCATATGGCCGAGACCATATGATCAAACTTTTAAAAACTCGACCGATCTGAAGATTTCCCGTTACCACAATGTAGTGCAATCTCGGAGTTGGTATATTTAAGTAGCGGGGGGTGTGGTGGGTGCAGGGGGGCTTGCCCCCATGCTAAACAGAGTTATTTTTTTTTTTTTGTGTTATGGTGTTTACTTTACATGGTCGATGTTTCAAATGTTCGATCATATGGTCTCAGCCATATGAAAGTCGGACATTTGAGCTGTCGATCATGTAAAGTAGATCCATATATATGTATATATATATATATATATATATATATATATATATATATACACATACACACACACACACACAAGCACACATTGAATTTAAGTTGCTGTATTTTAAAATATTACTAAAATCTGAACAAATCCCTTTTTGTCCTAGCTGAACTTTCATCAACCCTGCCCAATATGTGTGTGTTAGCAGCAAAGAAAAGCATATAGGTATATTTTCATTGTGGACTTTCTGTAGGGTGACTTATGTTGAAATGGCCTGGTCCCAAGAATAACCCTGTGGTATTACAATGGCTGTCATCCAGAGCTTATCTAAACAATCCTGTGTTGGTTTGTGATTAACTGTGCAGTTGTCTGGTAAGAAAGGATTATTTTGATTTATATTTTATTTTTACCACAATTTTTCAGTATTTACAAGGAGAAAGGGATAGCGTGTAGACAAGAAGATTTACTTTGATTTATGTTTTGTTGTTTTCCCTTTAATTTTCACTGGTTGTTGTTAGAGGGGGATAGATTTTAAATAGGCAAACACTAGCCATGTCACACAGACTGCAAAAATGACAATCCAGACCTTATCTAAGCCAGTCTTTGCTAGTTTTTAAGTCATTGATCTTTACTATTAAAAAGAAATTCAACTGCTCACAATTGTGAACAGAAGCTACTCATTGCATCTGTGCATGATGTAAAAGAATTTTGGATTCTGAGTTAGTTTCATAACTGACGCAGTCAGAGCAACAAATTCATTCGACTTAATTTAATATTTAGTTGTATATTGTTTGTGTGATTTTCTCAAATAAATTGATTTAAAATCTCTGTAAAGACTGTGATAACTGATTTTGATTATCTATTTTTTTTATTTCTTTATCCATTTGCAGCTGAAAAATGGATTCCTTAAATGAGTATGCCATTTATGATTTGCTAAAGCACAAGTTACTTATACAGTGTACTAAATGCTATTTATATTTAGAGGTAACACATAATGCTGCAATCTGTGTTCCTCAAATCAAAAATTGGAGGATTTGCTTACCATTGTTAGAAGTAAATCTAGACATACTGATGATGATTGCATTTGTGCAATTGGCACGGCTTGGAGAACTGTTGTTACATAAATTAACGGTGAGATAAATAATGTTAAGCAAAAAGTGAATAGCGCTCATTTAGGAAAGAAAGTATCTATTGTCTGTAAATATCACTCACTCAATCCCTACTGAACAAGATAATACCATTGACAACTCTGGAATTCTAGAGATAAGTATTCAGCAATCTGATGATTCAGGGTATATAGAATAAAATAAAAAAAGAGAGAAAGAGGTTCACAACAAATAAAAAGGGAGGAAAAAATAACCTGATTAATAGCTATAAAATAAAAATAATTCATACTAAAAAGTGCATTGCTTTGTTATGTAACATACAGATTACAGGGAATTAAAAAATTTTTACTACCAGAAAACCTTTAGTGTACAGATAAAGGCATCATTTTTCCAAAAGAGAAGGTAGAAAAAGAGGCAAAGAGTAGGTGAAAGGGAAGAAATCAAAACTGAACGTGGAAGGATTGAAGAACATTACTGTAAGAAAAAAGACGAGAAAGACAGATGCTGACAACATGACTCCAAGTGTGTATGCACAAAGCAAGTAGAATGAGAATTGTATGTTTGCAAATGGAATAAGCAATGAAAACAGTGGGATTAATAAAACTAATGGTGATGAACATAATTCCTTTCTAACAACTGATAGAGCAGATATTATTGAATTAGAACTTGAACATTATTCAGGTCAGGTCAGAAAAGATATTATTGTAATTGCAGATTCAATTATTACAGGAACTGATACTTACATTTGCAGAGAAGATAATGAACATTAAATAGCATTATGCTTGCCAGGAACAAAAACAGAGAATGTGGAAAAGGCCTTAGAGCACCTTAATGTAAAGAAATAAGGATCTGTTTTTATTTATTCTGGTACAAATGATCTCATCCAAAAGGACTCTCTGACTGTTAGTAGAAAACTTGCAGCCCTCTAAGATGGCATAGCTTATAGAGGTGTTAGGACACATTTTTCACAATCCACATGTAGAAATGAGAGTCAGGTCACCAAGAATGAAAAGATTTTTAGAGTAAATACCTACATGAAAAAATGTCCTGTTTTAAAAAATGGAAATGTAGGAGACATTTTCTCCTATATTGGGTAGCGGCAGCACAGAATAGATTTCAGGAATATATGTTTCACAAAGGAGTAAGCATTATATAGAGGATTTTGATTTGGTTTCTGATCATAAACAAGATGTTATATGTTAGAAAAATGATAAATCTTGTCATATTTTTTCAAGAACCTGGTTAAACTCAGAGAAACCATATCACAATTTTTGGAGAACATGTAGTTTTACTTGCTCTATGTTTCAGTTACAAAGACAGAGAGGCAGACTGACAGAAAGAAGAACAAAAATGTTTACGAGCTCAAAATATTTACAGCTTTGAAAGCTGTACAACGCACATTGCTGTCACATGATTCTTTGTAGTATGTGGAACTTTAACTGCACCAATTTACTACAAGAAACGGAGAAAAAAGTTAAAAAAGAGATATAGAGAGAAAGAAAATGTAGGAGTATAAAGTGTTTTAGAAATCAAATTTGAAAGCATAACACACTTAGAGCTGCCACGAGACAGTAACCTGAAATTAAGTGTTATCTTTGCTAGTCTGTGAGTTTTAAAAATTGTAAAGCGCTTCCTGTTGCCAAACAAAAAGGGAATGCATCAGTGAGAAGTGTATTACGGCTTCTAAACCTGTTTTAGCTGCTCATTGTGGCTGCTGTGTATGGTCCTAGCATGACACCAGAGCATAACAGTGGGGAAAGGTGATTAAAATGTTTGCCTTGTTTCCATGATTTCTAAGGTTTATTACAGCATTCCACATGCTACAGCTGATTGAAGTATAGATGTAGCAACCACAGATAATAATAAGGGATACAAAAGTAAAAGTCAAAAAATGGCAAGCTAGAATTCAGTAAATAGGTAGAAAATAGTGTATATCTGAATAGTCTTAATCACCCTTATCTATCATTAGGGTATACTTTCTATGTACTTACCAGAATTAGCTTGAAAATGTCATAGCCCATTGGAGAGTGTGGCCCTTCTGTGGTATGATAAGTAGGCAATGAAAATACTGCTGAAGAGATCACATAAACATGAATATGACATAGCAGGTGAAAACTGAGAGACAGGAAGAAAGAAACAAACATGCAAACAGGAAAAATAAAGGTAGTAAGCAAGAAAGAAACAGTGAGTGAGTGAGTGAGAGGCACCATGCAGAAAAACAGGACTTAACAAATGTATGGACATTCCAGAAGTGCTTAGAAGGTCATTTTTGAACTCTGCACAAGTAACGTTTCCTTGTTATAGAGCACCGCTCTAGCAGATATAAAACAGCATGCCAGTAAAGGCAGTTCAGCTTCTTGAACAGTGAGATTTAAACAAAATTTCTGAACTTTGACAAGTCACATTTTCTTAAACTTATTGACAAAAGTCTAAGTTGTGGAAGTTATAGGGACCTTACTCTGAGCCACAGCTCTTAAGCAAAACTGCTACACAGACTGAGTATTTGAAAGTCTTCATTTGAACTATAAGTGACCTGAACAGTACATTTCATTTTTTTTGTTGAAAGAACTTTGTATTTGTATGCTTGCTGTATTAAATAAGCCACACCATAAATAAACTGTACCAAAACCACGAAAAGAGTCCAGAGTGGGTATACTACTAGCCTTCCTGTCTGCTCTAAGAATGTAGTTTTTGTGGGTCTACACAACATCCAACAGTGTCAGGGCTCAGAAAACCATGCTATGGTGAGTATAACGAGTTGTTGAGATGTGGGCTGTATTGGGTTCGATACATGATAGCACCACATTAAATAATTACCTACTAGTATGATCAGCATGTATTCTGTAAAATGATGACCTATCCACATACATGCCAAGCACCTATGTGCATGAGTGTGGATAACTTATAGCATGTGCTGTTTGCTGTCACAGTGGCCAATCCCTTGTTAATTTGTAACAAAGTGCTAACGTTTACATAGTTAAGTGATTATATTCTATATAGACCATTACCATAAAAGGGCATATAAAGAGGAACCAGATGGCTTATGGTTTAGCAAACATAACTGGAAAGAGAAGAATGTCAAAGTGGAATAATTCAACATTCTGAGTGGTGACGTAAGCTGAAGGGGAATAAAAGGTTTAGTGGACATTATGATTTGTTCGAGTTTAGTCAGTAGTTGTATTTGTCCACGATTAATTAGTTGATGTTTTGTTTTATATACTGTAGAAGCGTAGAGTCACAGGCAGTGAAAATACATGGAGGGAATAACTGTAGTGTTAGATTTTCTGGAGTATATTTTTGCAAATATTAGTCTGGCAGGGAAGACCTGGATATATTTAGGTAAACAAAACGATTCCCTGGCCTGACATCATGCCATGTATGTAATCATGTATGCACATCTGGAAGTGTCTGAATGTGGAAGTCATAGCTATCAAAAGAAGGTAGTGAGGAGTATAAAAAACACAGCATATGACAGCATTATTTATTTATTTGTTTATTTCTTTCTTTCTTTATTTTTTGCATCTGACTCTCATCTCTAAGAAGAACAAATGGACCAAAGGGCTCTTGCCCCATGGAGGGGGAAACAAATGGGATATTGGTTCCCACTTCACAGAGGAAAACATTGGTATAGATGCTAAGATGGTCATGTTGGGTAGGATCCCTCCACAAAAAAATAAATTAAAAAAATAAATTGTTCCCTGGAAATGGTACTGTGTATACCCTTGGAAAATATGCAGACAATGTTTGAATAAAGTTTAGCAGCTTATAGGGTGACATTTTATGTGTAGGTGCAGGTAAGTGGGTCTAAGTACATGCAGGTATACAGTCTGTCCAACATTTGAATCATGGTGTGCATTTTAAACAATTGAAGGTATGCATTCTGTCCAACATTTGAGTCATGGTGCGCATTCTTCACAATTTTCTATGTAGTTTACATCACTTGTGTCTTGGTGTGTGCTGTTCAACAGCTTTGTTCACAATAGTTTCAGTTAATTTTTATACTGGAGTACTGGTTATTAATAATGAGGGAGTCTTTCATCTCTATTCGGCCTTTCAGTACGTATACCCCACCATTTATGTACCCTTCATGACCAGAGCACCATATTATCCCATTTGAGCATTTTCCCAATGAACTGTATTATTAAATATTTATTTATTTATTTCCATTTGGCTTACCAGGAAAGTCCAGCTGGGTAGCAAGTCACTCCTTCTCAGCAGAGGCCAAGAGAGAAAAGCTCCATTATAATGATAATGATAACAATAGCATTTACAATGTCTAAAAAGGAAAAAAGCTCCATTATAATGATAATGATAACAAAAGCATTTACAATGTCTAAAAAGGAAAAAAGCTCCATTATAATGATAATGATAACAATAGCATGTACAATGTCTAAAAAGGAAAAAGCTCCATTATAATGATAATGATAACAATAGCATTTACAATGTCTAAAAAGGAAAAAAGCTCTATTATAATGATAACAATAGCATTTACAATGTCTAAAAAGGAAAAAAGCTCCATTATAATGATAACAAAAGCATTTACAATGTCTAAAAAGGAAAAAAAAACTCCATTATAATGATAACAATAGCATTTACAATGTCTAAAAAGGAAAAAAGCTAATGATAATGACAACAATAGCATTTACAATGTCTAAAAAGGAAAAAAAGCTCAATTATAATGATAATGATAACAAAAGCATTTACAATGTCTAAAAGGGAAAAAAGCTCCATTATAATGATAATGATAACAATAGCATTTACAATGTCTAAAAAGGAAAAAAGCTCCATTATAATGATAATGATAACAATAGCATTTACAATGTCTAAAAAGGAAAAAAGCTCCATTATAATGATAATGATAACAATAGCATTTACAATGTCTAAAAAGGAAAAAAGCACCATTATAATGATAACAATACCATTTGCAATGTCTAAAAAGGAAAAAAGCTCCATTATAATGATAACAAAAGCATTTACAATGTCTAAAAAGGAAAAAAACTCCATTATAATGATAATAACAATAGCATTTACAATGTCCAAAAAGGAAAAAAGCTAATGATAATGACAACAATAGCATTTACAATGTCTAAAAAGGAAAAAAGCTCCATTATAATGATAATGACAACAATAGCATTTACAATGTCTAAAAAGGAAAAAAGCTCCATTATAATGATAACGATAATAACAAAAGCATTTACAATGTCTAAAAAGGAAAAAAGCTCCCTTATAATGATAATGATAACAATAGCATTTACAATGTCTAAAAAGGAAAAAAATAATTTAAATACAAATACACTACAGAAGAGTAAATACAACACTTTTAACATTAAGGTAAGTGAAAAAATGGAGGCTAAAAGTTGACTAAACTATAGAAAAATGAGTTCAGGTTCATGCTGTTATAAAATGTACACACCCAAGGTATAACAGCAGATTGTCAAAAGGCTGGGTTTTAACATACCCTTCTGAAAACAAGTGCGTGAGTATAGCATGAAACTTAAGCATTGGGTGTTGACAGTAAGTATAGAGTTAGAAGAAAACAAATGAAAAAAAAAACTGTTCAGGAATGATGCAAGAAGATATAGTCTAGGTAAGGGGAAGGTGATGAGGGAGTTCGATGGCAAAGGAAGTCCTAGTGAGAGAATGGAAAACAAAAAAAAGGGTGACTGGGATGGTGGAAATAATAATAAGTGATGGTAAGTTATTTTGTAAATATTTAGTTATTTTGTAAGTTTGGATGGTGATTATATAGTAGTTGGAAATAAATATGAAAATCAAAAAGTGGTTAGGAAAGAATAAATAGCTATAGAATGCTAACATGTATTAGTGTTAGGAATATGTCACTGTAACTTGACTCAGGTGATTAAATTTGTTCTCCTAAACAGCAATAGCTTTAGAATTTCTGAAACTAAGCAAACGCATTTTAATTTTAAATACTTCATTAAAATGTTATAAAGGATTCTGTAGGTAGCTAACAGGAAACTGTTTACAAGTTGTTTGATGTGGCTTGATGCCAAAGGATTAATGTTCAGTCAACACCTTGTTGGTATGTCTTAAACAAAAGACAAATAAGAATTTAAACAAGTTCTAAAAATATCTCAGAGTAAATGTGCTAAAAATAGAATGCCTTCAAATTAACAATTAAGAGGGTGCGGTCTGGCTCTAGAATTTCCTCCTGATATGAGAGTAAATACTTTACAGTGAAAACAAACATCGTAAAAACAAAACACATATTTCTGGTTTGATAAGGATTTTCTGAATAATATTGATAACTATTTTGGCAGTTACATTCTCATGTGCATTATTCACAGTACTAGAGAATGCTGTGAATGTAGCCCACACTCAATAAACAATTTAAGTAATAATTCACTAGCAGCTCATAGTGAATATACTTGAAGAAGCAAAGGCATATGTCAGATTGTTGCTGCAACAAGAGGAACACATTCCTTATACAAACTGCATGTGTGATAACTGCAACAATAAAATTAAAACTCAAGTTCCCTGGGACCAGTCACAGCATGTCATTTTTATGTTGTGGCATGGTAGACAAAACATGTTATTGGAGTTTACTGATTATATTAATGTCACCACATTTTTTTTATTCTTTAAAATGATAGATTCAGTTCATCAACACAGAAGTGTTAAAGGTTTTGGAAAATTAGATAAACTGGTACTATTGTGTATGGGAAGTAAGGTTACCACTTGTCCCTCTTTGGGAGGGACAGTCCCACTTTAGGCAGTTGTATCCTACTACAAAAACAACAAATGTCATGAGATTTAAAGAAAAACTATATTTCTTACGTTTTCTTTAATAGTTGCATAAAACAGTTATTTTGTATCTGGAACACATAAATATTATATGAAATAGCATAAGCAACTCAAATGCTACAAAAATAAGCTTTTATTTTTGGCAAAAAAGTAAAGTTCTGTCCTTTGCACTGGCTTATGGGTATGATTTGTCTTGCAAAATGTCACGTTTCTACAAAAAATGTCCCATTTTGGGCATTTGAAAAGGTGCCTTAGACTGGGAAGGCACATTATGGTAATATTCTGTGACATCTTTTCTAGTGCCCATCTTAAATATTTAAAATTAAATAATAAAAGTCAAGCTATTCATGTTAGCAGGTTAACATTTGAATGAAACTAAGCTTGAATATAAAATTAATGAGTTATGATACACGTTTCAACAGAGAGGTATCCCTTTATAGGAATTTAAATGATTGGTTCATGAAGTACTGAAAGATAGGCAAAAGAAATAGAGCCCTCCAGGAAATATAATAAATGATTCTACTTTGAACACAACAGTAAAAGAGAATTTAGACCACACTACTAAGATGAATATGAATTAAAGCTTTATGTCTAAAAGTATTAGCAACATGAAATGAAAGATTTTAACTTTAAATGAAATAATTTTAAAATGGTGCAGAAATTATGCCTTTATTGACGAAGGCAGCAGAATATGTTATAAAACTAAGTCAAACTGCCAGAGCAAATAGTTCCTGTAGTTGTGGGTGTGACAAACTGTGTAAATATATGGCAAATAGTACTTATTTAGTGTATGTGCAGTGAGGTGAGGGATAATATGAGGAAATCTTGGTTATAATAGGACCCGTCAGATATCAACAACTTAGGCTTCTTCAGAGTTAGTTATTGGTACTAAAAAGACTAGAGAAATGTAACAAATGGCAAATGAGAGAGACATGGAACAGAGAAGATGAAATAGTCTACTTGTTTTATGAGTATAACTGGGATAGAGGTGGATATGGATGGAGTTTGTAGCAGAGTGGGGGAGGAGACTCAGGGAAAGGAACAGAAAGCTGAAAAGGATATCTTCTAGGAGTTAACGAAAGTCATGGGATATCAGAAAATGGAAAGGAAAGATAATATTAATTCTGGTTTAGTAGGTTTCATGGCAAAATAATGACAAAGTGAAATGCATGGGTGAGGTATTATAAAATGCTGCCACAGGTGGCCTGTTGCCAGTGTGACATGTTGCCCAAAAGATCTGATGTCACTGTATCATTTAAAGCTAAAGAAATTTATACAAATGTCATCAGGCAGTTTTATCTCATGACCCTGACTTTGCTAATTAAAGAGACAATGGCTAACCTCTTTTTCAGTTGCTGCACTGGGAAGAGTCACAATTGATGTGGAAGTCTTCTTCCCACTAGAGAAACTCTCAAGTGTGATCATGACAAGGCCACTTACAGTTACAAAATCAGAAAGAATGTAAGTAGCCCTCATCTTTAGTACTTTTCCAGTCAAAGAAGTACTGCTAGTGAGCTGTAACCTATTAAACCACCAGCAACCCCCCCCAGCAGAAATATCCATCCACTGAGCTCCTCCTTGATCGGTACTGAAAAGCCCCCCTTTGTGATAGCAGTTCTTCGACCTAACATTATGGACAGTTGGACTACCCTTGTTTCTCCTGCCACCCTTGTTGACTTGGGTCTCTTGAGGCAGTGTGGCACTTGCCTCGTACACTGCACTGACAACCCTCTACTAATAACTCAGTCATGTACGGAGTGTGAGAGATGTATCTACACCAAGACTCAGTCATGTACAGAGTGTGAGAGATGTATCTACACCAAGACTCAGTCATGTACAGAGTGTGAGAGATGTATCTACACCAAGACTCAGTCATGTACAGAGTGTGAGAGATGTATCTACACCAAGACTCAGTCATGTACAGAGTGTGAGAGATGTATCTACACCAAGACTCAGTCATGTACGGAGTGTGAGAGATGTATCTACACCAAGAGTATTGAATCCATGCTCTCTCACACACAAAACAGTAACATTGAAGAGGTTGTCAACCCACCCACCACTACTCATGCACATAGTACCACTATTCATACACATAGTACGCATCAAACACAAAAAAAAAACATACTCGGAGGTTCTCTCAAAAAAATTACCAAAACATGACAGACCTCCAAAACACAAGACAGCTACAAGTAACACAGTTTCCACAACACCCATGACACATGGTAGTACCAGTGTCTAACCTACCAAGCTCGTAAGACATAATACTCAAAAAACAATTTTTTTTTTTTGTCATTGGAGACTCCATAGTGAGACACACAGATGTCCCACTCACCAGGCTGGACAAGGACAAAGTCATGGTTGGCTGCTTGTCCGATGCTAGGATTCATCAGATCATGCATGTGCTCAGGTCTCCCAACAAGAACCATTATGACTCTGTCATAGTTTATGTTGGTGTGAATGACCTGAGACATACCTCACTGGATTATATGAAGAGAGACATGACTGAGCTCTCTGAGTATGTGCCCCAGGCAGGTATGTCCCTAGCCCTGATCAGCATAATACTCTCACCTAGAATGATGCCACAGAATAAACACAAAATTACTGATTTCAATAACTGGCTTAGTTTTTCTTGTCATTCAAACAGGATACAGTTGCTGTCAACCTGGGAAGCCATGGTCAACAAACCTCACTGCTTTGCCAGAGATGGTTTGCACCTGGCACCACTAGGCTTTAGGCTGCTGGCAAAGGCTCATGCCTCCCCCATAATGTTTTTTTTAGGCAAGGTCTCAAAAACAAACTTATAGACGTGAAAACTGCCAATCATAACAAAATAAGGGTCATGCTCCTAAACGCTAGAAGCTTAAACCAAAAACTGCACACCCTGGAAGCACTTCTATAACTGGAAGATGTAGATGTCTGTGCAGTCACAGAAACCTGGTTCAAGGCCTCAGAGAGTACCCCAGCCTTGCAGGGCAACAATGCCTTCCACACCTTCCAACTGCAAAATGTGTGAGAACCAAAGGAGGTAGTGTTTCTATCTATACTAGAGATAAATTCACCTCCCGTCTAGTTAGACTGGACAACTCCATCGAGTTACTCCAAGTTCAGCTTACTGTGGGTAAGACCCCCATTCAAGCCATATCCAGTTATAGATCCCCCATCCTTGGGACATGACATGCATGAAGCCTACTTGACCAAACTGGAGTCAATCCGAATATTCCCAAACACTCTGGTTATGGAGGATTTCAATTATCCCACCATCAACGCTACCCCTAACTCACTAGCACAAAGGTTCCTTTACTTTGTTAACTCAAACACCCTGGAACAAATTGTACATACCCTAACAAGAGGAACAAACATACTGGACCTGGTCCTCACTAACACGTCAAACAGATTCACTGCTGCGACTGTCAAACCCTCATTAGTTAAAACTGACCACAAATCAGTCACCTTCGAGCTGACACTAACCCCAGCAATCACAAAGGAGGAAATCAGGCTAAAATCTTCACCAAGGCAAACTATACCCTCCTAGGTGAAGGTATAAATGCATTCCAAGCCCCACCCCCAGAAGAGGTAACTACACAGAAGGTTACAATAAAGCCCTGTACAATCACTTGCATAAGTGTATAGACTCAACTGTACCAGAAAGAATCAAAACCAGAGCCCCAAGTAAAAACAAGCCACCATGGTGGACATCCAGCATCAGCAAATACAAAAAATGAAAAAGTTGCTTTAAAGACAAGGCCCCAACAATGGTAAAGCACCCTCCTCGGCCTCAACAGGTAAATAAGACAACTTGTCAAATCCTTTAAGGGCTTCTTTGAGAAAAACTTAGCAAGCACAGCCAAGGATAACCATGAGGCCTTTTATAGCTATGTATGTAGGCTAAAAGGTATGACCTAAGCTTGTGCAGAACTAGTGACTAAGAGTATCACACATACTGACCCCACAGTGACAGCAAGCCTGCTAATGGATAAGTTTATTGGGAATTTCACTATCTTATCCCCTCCAAGCTTATCACACACCTTTCCCCAAACTTCCACCTCACCCTACATATCTGAAGAGCAGGTCATTAAAGCCTTGTCCAAGGCAAAAAATGCAGCCTCTATGGGACCAGATGTCATCTCAGTCTGTCTTCTTAATAGGCTAAAACAAGAACTAGCATCACCATTGAGTACTCTTTTCAATCACAGCCTAACCACAGGCTTTTGTTCTTGCAGAATGAAGAAAAGCAACAGTTATTCCCCTCCACAAAGATGGACTAGCAACAGACCCAGGGAATTACAGACCCATAAGCCTGACCAACCTTATTTGTAAGGCTATGGAATGTATCATCATGGACCTCATATATAAAGACATAGGCAACCTCCAAACCCTGGATCCAACTCAATTCGGCTTCATCAAGGGCAGATACTACCTGGTAAATCTGGTGGATTTCTTTGAAAATGTGACCAGGACCATTGATGAGGGCAAATCTGTGCACACAGCATACCTCAACTTGGGAAAGGCTTTCAACACAATCCCACACTCAGGTATTACCAATAAACTTACCAAATTGAATTTAAACCCCTTTGTTGTAAGATGGGTTGCCAAATGGCTCACAAACCAGACACACACTATCAAAGTGGTGACTCCACATCACCAACAGACCTGTTACCAGCGGGGTGCCACAGGGATCACTGCTAGACCCCCTGTTTGGAATATACTTCTCACAAGTTCAGGTTAAAACTAAGGGATTGTGGCTGACCAAGTTTGCGGATGACTGCAAACTGGGTTCAATTATCGAATCCCCAAGTGATGTCAGTATACTCCAGGAGGGTATTACGCAGACCAATATGACTGGTGTCTTAGTCATGGTCTCAAACTGAATGCAAAGAAATGCATCATCATTCCCTTCAGCAAAAACAACATCTCTTCACACTATCAAATCAACAATACCCTAAGTACCCAAGACGTGGTAAGGGATCTGGGATCACAAGTTGACTGCAACCTTAACTTCAACCACCATGTGTCTACTGTAATAAGGAAGACTTTTTACATAGCACACTTGATTAGTAAAGGCATAACCTCGAGAGCAAATGAGGTTATACCCCTCTATACTCGGCACTAATCAAGCCCATAATTGAGTATAACACCCCATTCAGCACGTACCGTACAAAGCAGCTGCAGCAATTGGGGAGACCTCAGGGGTTTCTAACAAAGAAGAACAAGGGACTCCAGCACGTGCCTTACACAGACCAACTGAAGTCCCTGCCACTATACTCTGTATCATATAGACTTCTTAGGGGAAACTTATGCCTTGATTGCAGAGCATTCTCAGACCCAAACCTAATGAACTTGTTGCATATCCATAAATCAAATGGGACTAGAGATACCCATTCTAGGGACCTAAATATGACCTGCTACTTAAATAGGACATTCTGGAAGGACAGATTTGTCTCTGTATAAGAAATTTTAAAAAATGTGTATGGTGACTTCTGCACTATCAACATTTGATATAGGCTATAAAACTTGTAGTACTTTGCATTAGTTGAACCAAGTACACCAGTTCCAAAATTATACGACAGTCGTAAATATTTTCCTGAGAGGAAAGATTAAGGGTGGTATTCACAGTCACTTGTACACATGCAATAGGGATATTCCTTATGCTTTCACATGAGCTTAACAGAGGCACAATTCAAAGAGGCCATTTACGCTAATGTGCAAGGCCTGAAAAATAATGAGATGCAAATGAGGAATGTTGTAATAACATGCTAGTTAAGTGGTTTTGCAATTCATAGTCCAACATCCCTGGAGTACACACATCCATTGTTAAATGTGATGCTTTGCTTTTGATATTGGAGTTGCAATCTGTGAACTTGTTTGTTTCAATATGAACAAGCACTTCTTTGGCACACAAATGAATTATTTCCCCAGCATCCCTTTCATTAGTTTGTATTAAGTATACACAAGCACTAAAATTACACAATAAATTATTTTTCCAGAGATCACTTCCGCAGTTTGACCATGTATGCACAAGCACTTCCTTGAAACACAAATTAATTATTTCCTCCAGTGACCTAGTATGCAGAAGCACCAAAATGAAACATTCACTCAAATGACCCATTCAGTAACATGCCCCAGTATGCACAAGCACTGAAATGAAAGATTTCCCCAAGCAACCCTTTCAGTAATATGTCAAGGTATGCATAAGGATTGAAATTAAACATTTTCCCAAGTGACCCCTTCAGTAAAATGTCAAGGTATGCCCAAGTATTAAAATGAAAAATTTATCTAAGCAACTCCTCCAGTAAAAATGTCCAAGCATGCAGAAGTACCAACTCAGCAAATACATAATATAATGAAGCAACATCATTGCCAGGTGACAGCTTTCAAGATGTGCTAGACAACATAAGTAGGTACTCTGAGCCTTCAAAATGTACAGAATGACACACACAAATACAGGAGTATCAAATTAAAACAAATAAAAAGAGATATAAGTGCACCTAAACTTCACCAGATTGAGGGCTCTATAGAAAATGTCAATTTAGCTGTATAAAGAAATGTAAACACAGACAAGACATGCCCGAAGTGATAGAATGGTTGGATGCACACAAGATACTTGACTTAGCCAGATCCCTTCATATATATATATTAAAAGGGAGGAGGTGTTGCAATATTATTTAAAGACCAGCTAGATTTAACTACATTAGATATACCAACTCCAGCAGTAGGTCCCAATCAAATTTTACTTACTAACCTAAAAATTAACAATAGAAAAACTATCAATATAACTGGATGCTACTTCCCACCTGGTAATAACAGACCCACCCTTGAGAACCTACTCCACTGGGCATCAGAGACACTCCCACAATAAACCATTATTCTAGGAGATTTCAACATTGACTGGACAACATGTAGCTCAGCTATGCCCAGTAGTCATATCAACCTCCATGGATTCACAAAGCTAATCCTATCTCCTACTAGAACTGACAAATCAACAAACAGACAGTCCATCCTAGACTGGATACTGTCAAACAAACTCTCCCAAATAAGTTAATCTGGCTGCCTACCTGACAGCCTGAGCGACCCCTTGCCTACCTATATAATTAGACACCGCCCAACTATAGAAAAACCCACCACCTTCCAATAAATATGTAACAAAAAGAATTTCAACCCATCTAACTTCATCTCAGCACTAAAAGCTTGTAATTGGAATCCCATCAAGCAACTCAACCTTATTGAAATTGTTAAATACTTCAACTGCACATTCCTAAACATACTAAACTCCCATGCTCCACTTAGAACCATTAGAATTAAGTCTAACTATGCACCTTGGCTAAGGAAAGAAACCAGATCTCTGCTTCATGCAAGAGACAAAGTTTGGTCCAACTTGTACAAAACAAAATCAATAAACTCAAAACAAACATGCCTGTCACTCAGAAACAAAACCAAAAAAATGATCAGATCAGACAAAGTAAACTACTGTCACAGCATACAAACTGAACATCAACATAATCCTAGAAAGTTCTGGACAGCTATTAATAATGTTCTTCAGCCGAGTAAATCTAGGACTCCATCCCCTACTACCACAGACACCTTAATTAATACTGCCACCCAATTTAACAACTTCTTTACTGAATCCATACTTGCACTAGCAAATTCTCAAAGCTCCCCTGACCCTACCGAAAACCACAAACACATTGCTAAGGAAAACAGCTTTACCTTTCAAGTTGTCTCTGTAAACTTGATTAAAATATTATTCAAAAAGCTAAAACCAACAACACCGGCTGCAGATGATCTCCCTGCTGAATTCCTAAAAATTGCTGTTGATGCAATAGCATATCCATTAACCATCCTTATCAATCACTCCAGCTCCAAACAAAACAATCTCAGACCTCTGGAAAGTCTCACATATTATTCCCCTCCATAAAGGAAGCACCTCAAAAGAACTAACAAATTACCCCCCCCAATAGCTATACTGTTTCCCCTCTCTAAAATGCTGGAAAGGTGTATTCACCTACAAATTATGGAACACCTCAACACCCAAAAACTACTCGCTAATACTCAACATGGCTTCAGGCTTTACTATAGCACAACCACTTCTCTCATGTCATTCACTCACCTAGTTAATGGACATAGAAACAATGGTAAATATATCTCAGCTATCTTCCTAGGCCTCTCCAAGGCCTTTGATATGGTTAATCATAACAAGCTCATAAAAGATCTCTCTGAAATAAATCTTGGTCAGTTTACTATTGCATGGTTTCATAGTTACCTAATAAGGAGACGGTAGGCAATTAAATGGCACCAGCAGCTATCACCTCTACTCCCATTTACAATAGGGCTTCCACAAGGATCAGTTCTTGGACCTCTGTTGTTTATGATATTCCCCAATAACCTTTATACCTCTACTCCCCTCTCTTCAGTCATCCAGTACGCAGATGACTTGACATTAGTCTGTGCCTCCTCTTCCCTCCAGGAATTACAATAGCAAACACAAGCTTCCTTTATCTCTGTTGAATCTTGGCTCATTGAACACCGACTAATACTCAACTCAAACAAAACAAAACTTATCATCTTCCACCCTACCCAACATACCAATCCAGACCTAACATTTAACATCATATCCAATAACAAAACCATCAGATCCCCTGTTAACCACATAAAGCTTCTAGGGTCTGTGATTGAATGTAACATGAAATCCGATACCCATATCTCTCTCACCATAAAGAAAGTGCATAAAAAAACTAGGCACTGTATATAGGAATAAACAATTCTTAACAAACGCTTGTAGACCCACTATTGCACGCACACATCTCATCTCTACACTACTATATGCTTCTCACATTCTGACCAAGCTTAGAAAATCTGACTTAATCAAGCTAGAAGCCTGCTATAATAAAACTGCCAAATTCACTTCCTACAGTTCCTACAGGTCACACACTGTCTAGCTTTCAAGCAGCTCAATTGGCTTGAACTTCCTCATCTACTTCTATATAATCAACTTACCCTGTCACATAAATTTCATTATCATCCCGAGAAAAACCCTTTCACTACAAAACCTGATAATTCCATACTCCCGTAGCAGAAACCTCTGCTCCACTAACAAATTTCTCCTCAAAGTAACAAGATCATAATGCCAGTGGTTCATCCCTCTACTCCAACACAATAACAAAACAATGGTATAAACTTTCCCCTCTCCTCACAGCTATAACTTCCAGACATGAATTTAAGAAGTCCTTAAAAACACATTTATTGGACTCATGGCTCTGTAGCTGTGACACTCCAGGTTAATACAATGTCCTCTCCCGTCTCTCACTATATCTCCTTATTTCTGAACTTAACAATCACATATTTAGCCTTCCCTTTATTTTTCTCTCTTCAACTCTTATAAGTATATGTCCCTACCCCTGCCCACTTACAGACGGCTGCAAACATTGTTAAAATACTTTTCGTTAAAGATAATATTTTAAATTGTTAACGTTATTATATAATTTTAGTATCAATTTTATGGTAATTGCTAAATACTGTCTACTTGTTCCTATTACTGTAGGAATTCAAATTGTAGTCTATTGTGTGTATAAATGTTATTTGTGGAGCTTTTCTCCCTGGGCCTCAGCTGAAAAAAGGACCCATGTCCTTTCGGACTACTGATGGATATAAGGAAAAGGAAGTTACTGAAATAGAAACGTATAAAATGGAGAGAGAATGAAGAAAAAACTTATATGAAAGGCACAGATGCGAAAGAATCATGAGGAACCATCCATCTCATACTAACCTGAGTTCCCTGAGGCTCATCTCATCAAGATTCAACTCCTTCTCCACTGTCAGTGAAACCTCAGAGGTGTTTTTAATAAGGAGGGTGAGAGGAATGCCTCCCCCAAGACTCTTAGTTTTGCTTGCTTTAAAGGGCTGAATGTTGCTAATTGCTTTATTGATGAGTTTATTCACTATGAATCTGCAGCAAGGAAAAATGGTACAGAGAGCAGAAAGAATTATAAGGCACAGTACAGGAACTCTGATAGGTGGTCCAGTCCTAGCTAACGTGTGTATATTGTGTAGAAATGAGTCACTTTGGTATGCAGGAATAGAAACACAAATGACAAGCCACAGTACCAGTATAGCAGACAGAGCTTTAGGATTGAGGTACATTTTAAGGAATTTTACTATACTTTGAAAAGTCTGGAGATGCACGCCAGAAGGCTTCCATTGAGAGAGAGAATGTAGACCCAAGCAGCAGACAGCATTAAACCTTCGCGTACATTTGGCACAGGGGTGGAGAAGCCAGCTTTATGGAACGGCTGATGTAGCAAGCTTGTCACAGTAAGAATGAGCAATCTAATGAGATTACAAGATGTGGAATGTAAAATGGGGCTGTTAGTAGCTTGCCTTTGTAACTTCTTATTTTTTGGTGCAAGCATATAGACTTATATTGCCTGGGGACAAATTGTACTGTAATACACCTTTTTATTTTATTTGTGCTTTTACTTTTCTTCTGTTGTGTGCCCATGGAATTAGCATATAGTATTTTGTATGTTGTGTATGTATTACTGTTGTTATTTCTTGTGGAGCTTTTCTCCCAAGGCCTCTGCTAAAAAGGGGTTTAGATGTCTAGTCAGACTTTCCTGGTAATTAAATGAAAATAAATAGATACATAAGAGGGTGAGATGAGTGCAAAAGCCCACCTGGAAAAAACTTTTTTTTTCACTGTTTAACAGATTCCAGTTACATTTCACATGCTAAATTACTTCTCCCAACAAATATCCAGCCAAGCTAATAACCCCAAAAAATTTTGGAAAACTATCTCAGCACTCCTTACTGGTGGGTCCTCACAAAACCCTTGACCAGTCCCAGATAAAGAGCCATTTCTTAACTTCTAATATGTTCAACTCCCACTTCATTGAAAGTATACTTAAACTAGTAAATAAACCATTCTACACCTAAAACAAACTCCAGGCACACAGTAAATCTAATCCTACCTGAATTAGTTGGTAGCAACCCCAGCACAAATACCTCCCCATACAAAGGAACTTCTACAGCTAGACCGCCATCACCTATTTTCTCTCTACAATCCGTTCCCACCTCACTAATACATAAGCTTCTTCTCAAACTAAAACCTTGCACCCTCTCCTCTGATAACCTTCCATCTGAATATTTAAAACATGCTGCTGATGCAATAGCCTAACCGATTAGCATCCTGATTAATAGATCCATCACAGAATCTGAAGTTCCATAAACTCTGGGAAAAAATCTGTCATAATCCCCTTACAGAATGGAGGAAAAACAAAAGAATTAAAAAATTATCACCCCATCTCTATTCTCTCTCCTCTATTTAAATTACTGGAAAAAGTGCATACATATTCAACTGATGAAACATCTTTCTGATAACAATCTCCTTGCACCCACCCAACATGGTGTTCGACCAGTGCATAGCACAACCACTGCACTACAATCCTTCACAGATCATAGGATTATACACGGTTACTAGGCTAATGACCCTGGGGCCCATACAAGCCTAGCCAAGAGTTTATCCCCAAAAAGAAACCCCAGTCAGCACCTGTTGCCCCTGTCAGTGAGGGACACAGGTGGAACCCTGGGACAAATTTGTAGTTTCCCATCCACTCATTAAGATTGCACTTAAAGAGGGTAATAAACACATGCAAAATTTACACTTGTGCCCTATTTTGAACCCAGGATCATTGCACCTGCAGACTAGTGCATTAACCTGCTATGCCACACAGCTGTAAAATAATGGTTCACATGAGATATGTCTACAGAGAGCTGGATTTGAACTCTCACTCCAATGATCTTTCGGAACACAAAATGGGTGCCTTATCCCTCTTTGCCACACACCCTCAATGCAACGTACACTAGGTTAACTGCTCTTAAGGGACATTTTAATCCTAGCCAATTATCCCATATGAGAATCAAACCTGCACCTTGTATATGGAAGGCAAACACCTTAACCATTATGCCATCCTTTCACAATGAACAAAGCCATGGACTTTGGCCAATTACTATCAGTAATCCTACTAGACCTATCATAGGCCTTTGATACAGTGTCACATCATAAACTATTACAACAGCTGACTACGTCTGGATGCTCTCAACTCACCCAAAAATGGTCTTCCAGTTATTTAACCAATAGACAGAAATGTGTTAGGTGGCAAACTAGTCGGTCAGAATACCAGGTTAGTCAAGTAGGAGTACCACAAGGATCCATTCTTGGACTCTTGCTTTTCAATTTTCTTTCATCAATAACCTCCATACTGTCTCCCTTCTAAGTACACTAATTCAATGTGCTGATGACTCCACTATTGTCCCCTCCTCCAGTAACTTCCAACATCTTCTAAAAATTACACAAGACACCTTCACCTGTATTGAAACCTGGCTAAATGAATCACAGTTACTACTTAATCCCAATAAAACTAAACTTTTATTCTTCACCCTAAAACCACTAGTACAAGACTCACAAAAATACTCAAAAAATAACCCAGTCAACATTAATGGGCATCACCACAGATGATAAACTCACGTGCAAACAACATATACTTAACGCCATTAAAAAAAACACATTTCAAACATAGAAAACTTTATAGACACAATTTGCAGAAAACTAAAATCAAAAATCCAAGCTTTTAATAACAGTACATCTAGTAAGCCCTTTCATCATGTAAAGACTTCTTCAGACTGAATGTTAAAAAACACACACCCTATTTAAATGAAAAACATAATTAACAATGAAGACATCAATTAATGCCAATTTTGCCTGGTTCAATGCAGTAACCTTTTTCTTTTTAAAAAGACATTAAAAATTTCTTTGTCATTTAAACCAGGGGCATTGCTGGCATCTAAATGTAACTGCCATACGTATTCTTTCCAGTCTAACTCCTGCTCAGCATCAAATCTAATACTATAGCCTGGAAGACTATCAATAACTTTAAACTTAGGTGAACCTTTGTACAACTTATTAATATAATGTTTGCACCACACATTATTTAAATCACCTTTCTCTGTAGCATATTCATATACTCTCTTATTTAATTCTCTAACAGTCCCTCCTACATAGTATGCTGAACATTCTCCACAAATAGACAGGTACACTATATATTTAGATTGGCAACTATAATAACCTTTTATAAAAATATTTTTACCATTTACCTCCACCTCCTCTATCCCCAACATTAAACCGTCACAGTAGTTATAATTGTAACATATAAGCATACCCTTTTTATCAGATAAAAATTAATTTTTATGTAGTTTAACCTGAAAAATATCTTTAAAACGCTTTCCCTTTTTTGTCACAAAGATTGGTTTGTCACCTACTTTCTCTTTAATCTCTCCAAAACTACTTATTATTCTCCAATTGTTTTGAAGAATAAATGTTATATTTTCTGAATCTAATGAATTTTGTAAAGCCCATACTCAAATTATAATCATTGGTTCTTTCTATTCTTACACCTTCACCTTCATTCATTTGCCTTATTCCAATCACCTCTTCAATTTTTTCCTGTACAACTTTCTCTGTGTACCGTCTTACTATAAATTTAGAAAACAAACTGTTCCTTCTTCCAAAAACAAATCATTATTCAGTTAATTGACTTGCTCTTAATAGTTGTCCTTTCATTATATTATGTTTAATATAAACAGGATGCATACTACTGTATTCTAAATAAGAGTTATTTTGAACATTTGTCTTAAAAATTATTGGTTTTAACCTTCCTGCATCTTTATAAATTTCAACATCTAAAAAAACAAATTTTGTACAAATCTTTGAGAAAAAAAAGGGAAAAAGTTTTAAAGATTTTTTCAGGTTAAACTACATAAAAATGATTTTTTATCTGATTAAAAGGGCATGTTTAGATGTTACAGTTGTAACTACTGTGACCGTTTAATGGTGGGAATAGAGGAGGTGGAGGTAAATGGTAAAAAGATTTTTATAAAAGGTTATTATAGTTGCAAATCTAAATATGTAGCATCCCTATTTGTGGAGAATGTTCAGCATACTATGTAGGAAGGACTGTTAGAGAATTAATTAAGAGAGTATATGAACACTTGCATGCTACAGAGAAAGGTGACTTAAATAATGCGTGGGGCAAACATTATTTTAATAAGTTATGCAAAGGTTCACCTAAGTTTACAGTTATTGACAGTGTTCCAGGCTATAGTATTAGATTTGATGCTGAGCAGGAGTTAGACTGGAAAGAATATTGCTGGCAGTTACATTTAGATGCCAGCAATGCCCCTGATTTAAATGACAAAGAAAATTTTAAAGTCTTTTTAAAAAGAAAAAGGTTACAGCATTGAATCAGGCAAAATTGCCATTAATTGATGTCTTAATTGTTAATTATCTTTTTCATTTAAATAGCGTGTGTTTTTTTAGCATTCAGTCTGAAGAAGTCTTTACCTGATGAAAGCGCTTACTGGATGTACTTTATTAAAAGCTTAGATTTTTTATTTTATTACTTTATTTTTTATTTAGCCAATTTACATTTATAATTTAGTTTATAGACACCACAGCAAAAAAAAAAAAAAAAAACACTTGCCAATTAATTTTTGCTCCCCTCCATCCTGTATGATGCCTGAATTGTCACTAACCTCCGTGCAACCCTAAAGAATAAGCTTCAATCATTCCATTGCAAAATAGCAGATTTACAAATGGTACACCTACACACATACCACTGTCATGCCCATAATTAATGTAACTGGCTACAATTCCCCCATTACCTTAACTTTGTACAACTATCTCTTGCACACAAGATAATATACAAACTAGAGAACTGCCCTGCCTTAAAACATATCTTTCAGCCCTATACCCCCATCCTGAAATCTCTGTTCCACAAACAAACAGCTTTATAGGTTCATAGGTTAGTACTAAGCTAACTGCCCCTGCGAGTCATTTTAAGCCTAGCCAATTATCCCTTGTGAGACTCAAACCCTGCACCTTGTGTTTGTAAGGCAAGGGTGGCCTAATGGTTAAGGTATTTGCCTTACAAACACAAGGTGTAGGGTTTGAGTCTCACAAGAGATAATTGGCTAAGCTTACAATGACTCGCAAGAGCAGCTAGCCTAGTACGAACCTACTATGTCAGTATGTCAACACCTTAACCATTAGGCAACCCCCCCAACCTTTTAAATGTATACAAACCTAACAAAAGAGCTGGCCATAGCCTCTACTCCTATACCATTGCAAAACTATGGCATGCCCCACCTCCAAATAACAGTGCCTTAGATTCCTTTAAGATGTTCAAACTTACACTAAAAAACACTTTCTCACCACTTACATCTGCCCTTGCTCCTTAGTCCTTAGGTAAAGAATATCACACTTAAGCCCTGTCTCTCTACTATCGCCCTTGACTACCCCTCCCCCGCTCATTCTCCTTTATCTAGTTTCTTTTTTCTCATTCTTCCTTTCCCATTCCTGAACTACTTCCAATACATCTTCTTACCTACTATACCTGCTTCTCCTTGGTGAATCTCTCACTGTAACATGCTTCGGTACCTTCTATTTTTATATATCAAGTTACCATCCTAACCCTTACATTATTTCTTCCGATAATCCTTATACACTTCTATCTTTAATAATCATAATCTCTTCCCTCTGTTTTACAACCCATACTTTTATTCTTTTATACCGACAAAACATAACTACCGTACATTATATATATGCATGACTTTGCCATGCTAATAATGTATAATTCTAACGTAGAATTTAAACTAAACTGTTTACAATCTACTGTATATTGTTTTCCGTCCACATGATAAATTGTATTATTTCTACTAATGTATGCACATATACACATAACTGTAAATTCTATTAATGTCTGTATTTGTTCTGAGCTTTCCTTCCTGGGCCTCCACTGAAAATGGGTTGCTGACCCAGTCGGACTTTCCTGGCCACCAAATGTCAATAAATAAATAAAACTGCAATGAAATATAGCTCAGACTAAAGTGATAAGGGGTTGAGGATGGATGAATGGATGGATGGATAAAAAGCAAGGAAAATCTGTGAAAGAGGAAGGGCGACAGCAAATCAGCAGATGTCCTGTAGAAGGCATGCCACTGGAGAGAGGAGCTGGGAAGAACATATAATCGCATTACTATAGAAATAACTTAAATGCCAGGAATGGACCAGTACACCAAAAATGAGAATATGGATTCTGACATACTTTATTCCACTTTACAGACATTGGCCATGAATGAGCCTCCATACTATGGTGGTGACATGTGGTACCCCATGAAGGGGCCATGGATACAGGCAAGTACAATGGGCACAAATAACAATACATAAAGATCAATATTGGTGCACAACTGTAATAATACTGAGCAAAATGAAATTATCCACAGTAACTAAGACTGAGCATAAATCTAACAAAAGGAGCCCATGACAGGAACACATGCGTTCTAACATCATCTATTTTTAATAGCTTAAGTTAATTTACCAAAAGTATACTGGTGTGTAGTGATATTCACTGTAAATGCTGTACACTGCAACTTAAAATGTAGGTGCTTGGTTACTGGCCTGCCTTTTCTTTCGGACCATATCACACACTGTGAGCCTCCATTTACATGAGTCAATAAGGAATTTATAAGTGAGTACACACCAGCCTGTAAAGGTAAAGGTGTGCTCTGACAGTTTTTTTTTTTTTTATTGACTGGTCTGTTCAGGGTAGCAATTCTTTTATTCTTCTTAGAAATGCAGGTAAAACATGACTGCCAATGAGGAGTCATGTAATGTCTCATTAATGTATATTGCCTGAGGAATCAGGAGACTCCTTAAAGTCTGCACTGACATGCACAGCCTAGTGAATCAGGAGCCTCCTTAAACTCTGCACTGACATACACAACCCGAGGAATCAGGTGACTCTTTAAGCACTGCACTGATATGCACAGCCTGGGGAATCAGGAGAGTCTGCACTGACATGCACACCAGGGGAATCAAGAGACTCCTTAAAGTCTGCACTGACATGCACAGCCTGGGGAAACAGGAGACTCCTTAAACTCTGCACTGACATGCACACCCTGGGGAATCAGGAGATTCCTTCAAGTCTGCACTTATGTGCACAGCCTGGGGAATCAGGAGACCCCTTAAAGTCTGCACCGACAAGCACAGCCTGAGGAATCAGGAAACTCCTTAAAGGCTGCACTGAAATGCACAGCCTGGGGAGTCAGGAGACTCAAACTCTGCACTGACATGCACAGCACGGGGAAGCAGTCGACTCCTTAAACTATGCACTGAAATACACAGCCTGGTGCATGAAGAAACTCCTTAAACTCTGCACTGACATATACAGATTGGGGAATCAGGAGACTCCTTAAACTCTACACTGACATGCACAGCCTGGGGAATCAGGGGACTCCACGTCTGCAGTGACATGCACACCCTGGGGAATTAGGAGAGTCCATCAAGTCTGCATGTATGTGCACAGCTTGGGGAATCAGGAGACTCCTTCAACTCTGCACTGACATGCACAGACTGGGGAATCAGGAGACTCCTTCAACTCTGCACTGACATACACAGCCTGGGGAATCAGGAGACTCCTTAAAGTCTGCACTGGCATGGACAGTCTGGAGAATCAGGAGACAGCTTAAACTCTGCCCTGACATACACAGCCTGGGTAATTAGAAGACTCCTTGAACTCTGCACTGACATGCACACCCTGGGGAATCAGGGGACTCCTTAAACTGTGCACTGACATGCACAGCCTGGGGAATCAGGAGACTCCTTAAAGTCTGCACTTATATGCACAGCCTGGGGAATCAGAAGACTCCTTAAACTCTGCATTAAAGCCTGAGGAATCAGGAAACTCTTTAAACTCTGCCCTGACATACACAGCATGTAGAACCAGGAGACTCCTTAAACTCTGCACTGATTAGCACACCCTGGGGAATTAGGAGACTGTTTAAACTCTGCAATGATATACACAGCCTGAGGAATCAGGAGACTCCTTAAACACTGCACTGACATGCCCAGCCTGGGGAATCAAGAGACTCCTTAAACACTGCACTGACATGCACAGCCTGGGGAAACAGGAGACTCCTTAAACTCTGCACTGACGTGCACAGCCTGGGGAATCAGGAGACTCCTTAAACTCTGCACTGACGTGCACAGCCTGGGGAATCAGGAGACTCCTTAAACTCTGCACTGACATGCATACCCTGGGGAATGAGGAGGTTCCTTCAAGTTTGCACTTATGTGCACAGCCTGGGGAATCAGGAGACTAAAGTCTGCACTGACATGCACAGCCTGAGGAATCATGAAACTCATTAAACTCTACACTGAAATGCACAGCCTAGGGAGTCAGGAGACTCCTTAAACTCTGCACTGACTTGCACAGCCTGGGGAATCAGTAGACTCTTTAAACTCTGCACTGAAATACACAGCCTGGGAAATCAAGAAACTCCTTAAGCACTACACTGGCATGCACAGCCTGGGGACTCATGAGACTCCTTCAAGTCTGCACTGACATGCACACCCTGGGGAATCAAAAGATTCCATCAAGTCTGCGCTTATATGCACAGCCTGGGGAATCAGAAGACTCCTTAAACTATGTGTTAAAGCCTGAGGAATCAGGAAACTCTTTAAACTCTGCACTGACATGCACTTCCTGGGGAATCAGGAGATTCCTTAAACTCGGCACTGACTAGCACACCCTGGGGAATTAGGAGACTTTTTAAATTCTGCCCTGACATGCACAACCTATGGATTCAGGCGACTGCTTAAACTCTGCACTGAAATGCAGAGCCTGGGGAATCAGGAGCCTCCTTAAAGTCTGCACGGACATGCACAGCCTGGGGAATCAGGAGCCTCCTTAAACTCTGCACTGACAAGCACACCCTGGGGAATCAGGAGGCTCCTTAAAGTCTGCATGGACATGCACAGCCTAGGGAATTAGGAGACTCCTTAAACTCTGCACTGACATGCAAACCCTGGGGAATCAGGAGATTCTTTCAAGTCTGCAATGAAATGCACACCCTTGGAATCAGGAGACTCCTTCAGGTCTGCACTGACAAGCACACCCTGGGGAATCAGGAGACTCCTTCAAGTCTGCACTGACATGCACACCCTGGGGAAACGTGAGATTCCTTCAAGTCTGCACTTATGTGCATAGCCTGGGGAATCAGGAGACTCCTTCAACTCTACACTGACATACACAGCCTGGGGAATCACGAGACTCCTTAAACTCTGAACAGGCATGCAAAGCCTGGGGAATCAGGAGACTGCTTAATATATACTTTGACATACACAGCCTGGAGAATCAGGAGGCTCCTTGAACTCTGCACTGACATGCACACCCTGACGAATCAGGGGACTCCTTAAACTGTGCACTGACATGCACAGCCTGGGGAATCAGGAAACTCCTTAAAGTCTGCACTTATGTGCACAGCCTGGGGAATCAGAAGACTCCTTAAACTCTGCATTAAGGCCTGAGGAATCAGGAAACTCTTTAAACTCTGCACTGACATGCACAGCCTGGGGAATCAGGAGACTCATTAAAACTCTGCATTGACATGCACAGCCTGGGGAATCAGCAAACTCCTTAAACTCTACCGTGATACACACAGCCTGTGGAATCAGGAGACTCCTCATACTCTGCACTGATTAGCACACCCTGGGGAATTAGGAGACTGCTTAAACTCTGCCCTGACATGTACAGCCTGGGGAATCAGGAGACTCCTTAAAGTCTGCACTGTTATGCACAGTCCAGGGAATCAGGAGACTCGTTAAACTCTGCACTGACATGCACAGCCCTGGGAATCAGGAGAATCCTTAAACTCTGCATCGACATACACAACCTGAGGAATCAGGAGACTCATTAAACATTGCACTGACATGCACAGCCTGGGGAATTAAGAGACTCCTTAAAGTCTGCACTGACACACAGACTGAGGAATCAGGAGACTCCTTAAAGTCTGAAATGACATGCACACCCTGGGGAACAGGAGCTTCCTTAAACTCTGCACTGACATACACAGCCTGGGGAATCAGGAGACTCTTTAAATTCTATACTGACATGCACATCCTGGGGAATCAGGAGATTCCTTCAAGTCTGCACTTATGTGCACAGCCTGGGGAATCAGGAGACTCCTTCAACTCTGCAATGACATACACAGCCTGGGGAATCACGAGACTCCTTAATCTCTGACCTGACATACATAGCCTGGAGAATCAGAAGACTCCTTGAACTCTGTACTGACATGCACACCCTGGGTAATCAGGAGATTCCTTCAAGTCTGCACTTATGTGCACAGCCTGGGGAATCAGGAGACTCCTTCAACTCTGCAATGACATACACAGCCTGGGGAATCAGGAGACTCCTTAATCTCTGACCTGACATACACAGCCTGGAGAATCAGGAGACTCCTTGAACTCTGTACTGACATGCACACCCTGGCGAATCAGGGGACTCCTTAAACTGTGCACTGACATGCACAGCCAGGGGAATCAGGAGACTCCTTCAACTCTGCACTAAGGCCTGAAGAATCAGGAAACTGTTTAAACTCTGCACTGACATGCACAGCCAGGGGAATCAGGAGACTCCTTAAAACTCTGCATTGACATGCACATCCTGAGGAATCAGGAGACTCCTTAAACTCTGCCCTGACATACACAGCCTGTGGAATCAGGAGACTCCTTAAATACTGCACTGACAAGCACAGCCTGGGGAATTAAGAGACTCCTTAAAGTCTGCACTGACATACTCAGCCTGAGGAATCAGGAGACTCAAAGTCTGAACTGACATGCACAGCCTGGGGAACAGGAGACTCCTTAAACTCTGCACTGACATACACAGCCTGGGGAATCAGGAGACTCCTTCAACTCTGCACTGACATGCACAGCCTGGGGAATCAGTACATTCCTTTAAGTATGCACGGATATGCACACCCTTAGAATCAGGAGACTCCTTAAAGTCTGCACTGACATGCAGAGCCTGGGGAATCGGGAGACTCCTTCAAGTCTGCACTGACATGCACACCCTGGGAAATCAGGAGATTCCTTCAAGTCTGCACTTATGTGCACAGCCTGGGAAATCAGGAAACTCCTTAAAGTCTGCAATGACATACACAGCCTGAGCAATCAGGAAACTCCTTAAAGGCTGCACTGAAATGCATAGCCTGGGGAGTCACGAGACTCCTTAACCTCTGCACTGACATACACAGCCTGGGGAATCAGGAGACTCTTTAAAGTCTGCACTGGCATGCACAGCCTGGGTTACCAGGAGACTCCTTAAAATCTGCACTGACATACACAGCCTGTAGAATCAGGACACTACTTAAACTCTGCACTGACATATACAGCTTGGGAAATCAGGAGACTCCTTAAACTCTGCACTGACATGCACAGCCTGGGGAATAGGGAGACTCCTTAAAGTTGTCAGTGACATACATAGCCTGGGGAGTGAGGAGACTCCTTAAGCTCTGCACTGACATGCACAGCCTGGGGAATTGGAAAACTCCTTAAAGGCTGCACTGAAATGCATAGCCTGGAGAATCAGGAGACTCCTTAAACTCTGCACTGACATACACAGCCTGGAGAATCAGGAGACTCCTTTAGGTCCTCACTGACATGCACAGCCTGAGGAATCAGGAGACTCCTTAAACTCTGCACTGACATGCACAGCCCGAGGGATCAGGACACTCCTTAAACTCTGCACCGACATGCACAGCTTGGGGAATCAGGAGACTCCTTAAACTCTGCACCGACATGCACAGCTTGGGGACTCAGGAGACTCCTTAAACTCTGCACTGACATGCACACCCTGGGTAATCAGGAGACTCCTTTAGGTCCTCACGGACATGCACAGCTTGGGGACTCAGGAGATGTCTTATTTAGAACTGCCCATGCTGCTATTATCTCTGTAGGAGTATTGTGGCACCTTAGTCTGACAGCTACCCATTTTGGAATCTATTCCAAAGTCACATAATGCTGAAAACATAGCAGATACTGAGGACTTCAGCAAGTAAAATGACTCAATACAATATATCTTAAATAAGAAATATTGAGTGAAGAATCCGGAAATCATGAAGTACAACTCCTTTATTAAAATGTTGATGGACTCAGGATCCTCCACATGCAAAACATCTGAAGAAGACTATAGTAAAATGAGACCAAGGCCATGAATAAATAAAACTGACACTGAAATATGTGCATGCAAGTCAAATAATTAAAAAACTATTTCAGTAAACAGAAAATTACAATAACTTATTGAAAAAAGCCTTTTTCAGTATGTTACGAGGCAGTGGAAGTAAGCTGTGAAGTTAATTTAGTGCAGTACACATACTGAACAGTGCAGACAAAAACAGACAAAATGATCATTCATTACATAAACTCCTTATGTATAAATACATTTGTTTACTCTCATTGTTTATAGGTTCATAGGTAGGTACTAGGCTATTGGCCCAAGGGCCTAAGTAAGCCTAGCCAACAAGGTTTCCTGGCTTACGTCACCCAAGAAAATTATTTTCCTGTGCCACTGTCGAGCAGAGACACAGAAGTGATCCCTGGGGTGTATTTCCTATTTCCCATCCATTCATCAAGATTTTTCTTGAAGAGTGCTAATGAAGAACTTTGCTTGACATAGATGGGTAGCCTATTCCAGAGTATGGGAAGTCTCTGGGACAGGAATCTATCCCTCCAGCATGTCCTGTTTATTGTGGTGACAAGGTTTAGGTCCCTAGAGCATGTAGATCAGAGGGATTGGGATTTCTTTAGGTGTAGCATGTCCCAACAGCTCTGGGTTTGACATAGCTTTATATGTTAGACAGAGATCACCTCAGAATAGGCGATATGCTACAGAGTAAAGCTGGGTTTTTTTTGAGACGGTCAGTCTAGGGCATTTGTTTGAGGCCAGTAATCCTCTTTGTGAGGTACTTCTGTGGCCTTTCCAGCTGCAGAAGATGCCTTTTGAGGTACATTCCAAAAGGGGTGTTGTATTCTATAATGGGTCTAATGAGCGTCGAGTAGAGGGGAACAATTACCTCTTTTTTCCTGGATGAGAACCCTTTTATGATGAGGTGTGCCACGTAGAAGGACTTCCTGACTAATGTGGCAATGTGACTATCAAAGGAGAGACTACTGTCCACCTGGGTCCCAAGGTCTCTTATCACGCATTCGGTGTTAAGTAGATTGCTGCCTAAGTGGTAGTTTATGGGTACAGAGTTTTTACCAAAGGGGATGACACTGTACTTTTTGGCACTGAGCTTGAGGCCATGGCTCTGACACCAGGCATCTGTCTCAGCAAGGCCCTTCTGTAGGATGCCCACATCATTTGTGGGCTTGACTATGGCTCCTAGTTTGCTGTCATCTGCGAACTTCGTTAGCCAGAGGCCTTCTGTGTTTACTCTCATTTAGCAGCCAAAGGTCTACCCAGAAAACTGCAAATGGATGCCAAAATGATCTATGTAGCACAGCTTCAAAGGATGATCCCTTTTCAGTTAAGAAAATCTGAAGAAGAGTTAGAAAAGTAAAAAAAAAAAAAAAAAAAAAAAAATCAATACTTGATCTAACCTATAGTGGTACCATCTTAACCTAAGAAAGCTTGTATAGATATCAGAACTGCAGACAGAGTAAAATATTTAATTACTTATTTTTATTTATCCTTTGTTGATTGGATTAGTTCCAGTAGGTCAGTAGCCTCTTTTCAGGTTAGACCCAGGGAAGTATTTATACTACTAGGGGAAATTTAGTCAGGACATTGTGGAACTTCCCCGACTCTTTTTAATAGGTGCTCTGGGATCTTTAACATCTACCTGAACTACCACCAACTCAAGCAGATGGAACCTCAATTTTGCATCTCACCCAAAGGATGACACACTCAGGAGTGCAGCAAACCCATAACATACTGTAATGTCAGCAACTGATATACCTGTTGTGGGAATAGAACCCACAGCCTTCTGTACCAAAGGTGAGTATGCCACTGACGCTCATCCTCCTCATTTTGAAACAATCTCACTGGAAACAAGACTCTACATTAAATCATTAATATTTTGTGAATACTATGTATGAACTTCATATACATTAGTAACATTACCCACGACGGATTAATAAGATATAAAAGATTTGATGTAGAGGGTCATTACTACTGCTATCTTTTATCATACGTGTGAGAGATGGGCTTGACAGCATATGGCAAATGTACACTGCTGTTTTGGGTTATGTTAGTACCTGCCACACACAGATAAGTTCACTCTGTATGACTGGACAGTAGAGTTATATCCACCAATTTCCCAAATTTCACTGTCTTCACTCTTAACTCAAAGCCTTGCAGTGTTATCTTACCAACAGCAACAGTTTACACTATTTTACACTTGCATACACAATGATTTAAATCAATAATTGTGCCCATTACCTCAGCCTTCTGTGCTGGTATAAAGGTAAGTCTTTTTTGTAGCAATGGTATATCACACACAGCTAATATCCTCTAGGAGATGTTCTGCCAGTCTTGCCTATGTAAAATGATGGACAATTCTCGCGATCCACTTAATTTCCCATTGACGAGCATGAGGAAAATAAAAATCATACTATTATAGAAACTTATGAGAAAATATGTGAGGATGAGATACTGGAATTGTTTGATGATGAAAAGCAAAGGGGAAGGTTTGTTAATTTAAGTAGAGATGAAAGGTTAGCCCTTTCTGATTTCCAAAATGATACATCCATTGTAATAAGACAAGCAGACAAGGGAGGCCTTATTGTAATAATGGACCATGCATTTTATTTTTCTCCCATGACACAAATGTTGAGTGAATCTAGTATCTATAAAAAGTTGATTAGGGAAGAGATTGATAGAATGGTGACTAGAGTACATAACACCTTACTTGATTGTCTGCTATGCAGAAGCATTAGATTGGACCTCTATAATTATTTTGTGGTTAATAAACCTAAGATACCGGTTATACAGGATCTACCTAAGATCCATAAGCACCCTATATCTCCACCATTTAGGACGACTGTGTCAGGAAGAAACTGGTGCACAGAACCTCTATATATTTGTTGAGAAACATCTTAGACCTGTGCTTGATAGGAATGTGTGTGATGTTGTTAAACAATTTACTCAGGTCGATTGATAGACTTTGTGACATTACTGACTATATATTAGTTACGTTTGACGTCCAGTCATTATTTACTGTAATATCAAACAGTATAGGTATTGATATGTTGAGATGATTTTTGGTTAAGTACAGTCAGTATGATGTGAGATTTATAGATTTGCTTTGTCTTCTCATGGAGCTGATACTATAGAACAATGTGTTCATGTTTGGAGAAAAACTATATTTACAGATGGACGGTGTAGCTACGGGCACGTCTAGTGCCAATAGGTATGCCAATATTGTTATGTCTGTTTGGGAGGAAGAACAAATTTTGAACTCTGTTTATCGCCAACATATATATTTTTACTGTAGATCTGTGGACAATTTGTTTATGGTATGGAAAGGATCGGATGAAGAGCTTCAAGTGTTCCATGGATATTTACATATGGCCATTCATTTTTTAAGGATCAGTATGACTAGATCAGTTAATGAGATAGAGTTTTTAGATGTTTCCATCCTTAAGTATGAAGATGGTTCGATGGACACCAAGGTATTTAGAAAGGCCTGCCACAGGAATACGTATTAACACCGGCAAAGTATGCATCCTAAACATATGTTTAGAAACATCATTAAAGGTGAAGGAATGAGAACGTCCAGGCTGAATGCTAGTGATGAAGGTTTTATCCATGAGTTGAATGCCAAAAAACATAGGTTGAAGATCAGATGTTACAGACAGAGAGAGGTGGATAGTACCCTAGATAACATACTAGAAGTGAGAACAACAAAAGGGAAACCTTATTTTTCTGAGGCCCATTGCAGGGTGCTAGTGGGCATACCAGTATTCCACAGATAAGAATACCTATAGTATACTCGAGTAACATTAGACAAATTACAGAAATACTGAAAAAAAATAGCAGTTATTAAGAACTGATCCTGATGTTAAATCAATGGTTGGACAAAAACCTCACTTTCTTTATAAAAGTAAGAAATCATTAAAAAGGATGCCATGTTATCCTAAAATTATTAGGAACCCACCAGTTATTGGGGTTGTACATGGTACGTTTCCATGCTCTAAATGTAATTATTGTAAGTATATTGACTCCTCCAGTAGTTTTAGACATCCAGATACAGGAAAATGCTTGACTTTTAAGGCAATGGCTGCTTGTAATACATGCCATGTAGTGTATTTAGCATACTGCGATAATTGTCTATCATTTTACATAGGCAAGACTGATAGACGTCTACGTGATCATACAAGGGAAAATATATATATATATATATATATATATATATATATATATATATATATATATATATTTATATATACACACACACACACACAACACACAAAAACATACTCGGAGGCTCTAAATAAAAATCTGCCTAAGAAGCAGAGACCTCCAAAGCAGACACCCAAGCAACCGCTACCCCAAAACAAAACACGTACAACACATAGCTCGCAAAGCCAGTGTGCCAAACAGTCACAGCCCTTAAGGCTAAACAACACACCTGATACACTTGTAATAGGTGACTCTATCATCAGGCACACTGACAACAGGCTGAACAAGGAGAAGGTCACGGTGAGCTGCCTGTCGGGCGCTAGGATCCGCCACATAAAACAAGCACTCAGGTCACTCCAAGGCAAGTACAAATATGACTCAGTCATTGTCCATGCTGGTGTGAATGACCTGAGATGTACCTCCCTGGACTACATGAAAAGAGACGTAGAGGAGCTCTCTGAGCATGTAGCCCAGGCCGGTATGACCCTGACCTTGAGTAGCATCTTACCCTCACTAAGAATGATACCACAATATGAAGACAAGATGATCAATTTCAACAAACGGGTTAAGTATTGGTGTCATTCAAAGGGGATCCAATGCCTGTCAGCCTGGGATGACATGCTCGACAAGCCACGATGCTTCACTAGGGACGGCTTGCACCTGTCACCCCTGGGCTTTCGGATATTGGCAAAGGCTCTTGCTACCCCCATAGTGCCTTTTTTAGGCAAGGCTCAAAAGACAAACCCACCTCCATAGGTATCACAAGGGATAAGAAACTAAGAGTAATGCTACTCAACGCCAGAAGTCTAAACCTCAAGATGCACGCACTCGAAACTCTCCTTAGCATGGAGAACATCGATATCTGTGCAGTAACAGAAACCTGGTTCAAGGCTCCCGAGAGCACCCCAGCACTACCAGGTTATACCTCATACCATACTTTACGGCCCCAAAACTTGGACCGAACCACAAAAGGAGGGGGAGTATCAATATTCGTCAAAGATACCTACACCTCCAGGTTGGTGGCACAGCATGAAGCATCAGAGACTAGCCATGTGCAACTAACAGTGGGTAAAACTGCCTTCCAGTTTATAGCCTGCTATAGACCACCCTCCCAAACCCAGGAAACCCACTCAGCCTTCCTGAGAACACTGGAAAATATGAAGGTCTCTCCAAACACCATTATATTGGGTGACTTCAACTACCCAAACATAGACTGGGAGCATTACTCTAGCTCCAACACCCTAGCCCAAAGGTTCCTAGAATTTATAAACTCAAATGCTATGGAACAACTTGTCACCACTCCCACAAGAGGGGAAAACATACTGGACCTGATCATCACCAACATGGGGACTCTATGCTCCAGACCAGAAGTGTATCCCTCATTGGTAAGATCAGACCATAAACTAATCTCACTGGATATTCACATCCCGACTCCACCCCCTGCCCTAAAAACCACAGTGAAAAACTTCTCTCATGCAAATTTCACACTCCTCAAAACCGAGGTGGAATCCTTCAAAGCCCCCAGGCCTGTGGAAAATACGGCCCAGACCACAGAATCCTTTATAAACGCATTCTATGAACACCTTCAGGAATGCATGGATCATGCAATCCCAAATAAAACCAAGACCCAATCCTCCAAAGGCAGACGTCCTGTCTGGTGGATCCCAGCCATAAACAAACTATACAATAGAAGGAGGAAGCTACTACATGATAGAGCAAAATCCCAAAAAGGGAAGGCATCTCTGATCAGTATTAGCAAAAAACTATGGGCACTCATATAATCGTCTAAGGCCAGCTTTGAGAGAAAAATTGCACAGGACACTAAGGATAATCACAAAGCTTTCTTTATTTATGTTAGGAACCTGGGTGGGAATTCCCCAGATATGCTCAGAATTAGTCCAAAATGACAAAAAATACATCGAACCCACAGACATTGCCAACATCCTAGCTGACAGGTTCAACGCAAACTCCCCCCCCCCCCTCCCCACCAAAAGGGCAAATATCTATCCCAGCAGAGGGCTGCCCCCCTGACATCTCAGATGCTCAGGTAAGAGCTGCCCTCTCCAAAGCAAAAAACACAGCATCAATGGGACCAGACAGTGTCCCGGGCTGCTGCGTCCTACATGAACTCCAAGAAGAGCTAAACCCAAACATAAAACTACTGTTCAATGTCAGCCTTACTACTGGATATGTACCCAAAGAGTGGCGTACAGCAACAGTGGTCCCCCTCCACAAATGTGGTGCCTCAACGGATCCTGGAAACTATCGCCCCATAAGCCTGACTAGCTTGGTCTGCAAAGCTATGGAAAGGATCATCATGGACCTCATAAATAAAGATATTGGGGACCTACAGACACTGGATCCTACCCAGTTTGGCTTTGTTAAGGATGGATCCTGCCTCTTAAACCTGGTTGATTTCTTTGAAACAGTCACTAAGGCCATTGACGAGGGGAAGGTGGTCCACACAGCCTACCTGGACCTCGCAAAAGCCTTCGATACAATACCCCACTCAGGCATTATAGATAAGCTCATGAGCTTAAATATAAACCCCTATGCCACTAGATGGGTTGCAAACTGGCTCAAGGACAAAACCCACATGGTTAGAATTGCTGGAGCCATGTCAGACTCCAAACCAGTTACAAGTGGCGTCCCACAAGGCTCAGTCCTGGGACCTCTCTTGTTCGGTATATATTTCTCTGAGGTGCAGCCCAACACGGAAGGACTGTGGCTGACCAAGTTTGCAGATGACTGCAAACTGGGCACCATAATCGACACTCCAGCCGACACAAGTATCCTCCAAAAGGGCCTCATAGAAACAGACAACTGGTGCCAGAGCCATGGCCTCAAGCTAAACGCCAAAAAGTGTATAGTCATCCCCTTTGGCAAAAACAAAGTGCCCACAAATTACCACATAGGTAGTAATCCATTAAGTACAGAAGAAGTCATTAGGGATCTGGGGACCCAAGTTGATAGCAATCTCTCATTTGACAACCACATGGCCAAAGTTGTTAGAAAAACATTTTATATAGCCCACCTAATCATGAAGGGATTCACATCTAGCTGCCCGGTTAAAGAAACTCCAGCTCTACTCAGTGGCATACCGCCTGCTCAGAGGCGATCTGTGCCTGACGTATAAAGCCATGTCCAACCCGGAATTAATGGACATGCTGCACCTCAAAAAATCCAAATCCCATCGAGCTACGCACTCGAGAGACTTGAACCTCAGCACTGATAGGACATGCTGGAGGGACAGATTCATAACCCAGAGACTCCCTTCACTCTGGAATAAAATCTCAGTCCAGGTTAGGCAGAGTCCCTCATTGACTCTCTTCAAGTGGAATCTTGATGAGTGGATGGGAGATCGTAGGTTTACCCCGGGTATCACTTCTGTGTCACTGTTAGACAGAGGCACAGTATACTAACCTCAAAAAAGGGCATAGCAAAATTATTTTAAAATAGGTGGCGAAAGCCAAACACACTCTGGCTAGGCTTATAAATGCCCTAGGGCAGATAGCCTAGTATGAACCTATGAACATGAATATTGGATCAACTAGAAATGCATTGGCTAAACATGTCTTGCAGTATAATCCATCACATACATTTAGATCTTTAGTGATAGAAACCATAAGACCCAGTGAGCGTGGTGGTGATATAAGGAATGTGTCAGAAACATCTGAGATGAGATGGATGATACATATGAGGACTAATAGAGGATGAGGCTTGAATGAGAGAGTTTCTATAAAGCCAGTCCTGAAACCCAGGAACTTTTGTAAGTAAAGTATATACATTTTTGTATGGGACTGCTTCTATACAATTTGTTTTGTAGGTAGGGTTTGTATAGTGTGTAATAATTTTAAATGAATTAATATATATTATGTTAATTGTTTTACGGTTGAATGATTTTATCTGTTTTACATACTTGATTGCTAATGTGTTTTTATTGGTTGACTGGTGTATTTAAGTGACTAAGTGGAATGTAATATTGTATGATGAAGCAGTGACTTTTAACTGCAAAAGCGCTCACAGTAAATGCTTTTTAATTCTCTGTACAGACTGCATTTTTATTCAGAGCCTTTGCCTTGGTTTGGTTCACTCTACTTGGTGTCTTTGGATATTACTTTGTATTGGGTGAACCATTTATCCTGTCCGTTTTCATTTGTGCTTTGTTATACATTTTGCAAAAGTGTATGAGCAATGCAATGCTTTCTGCCCTTTGAAATATTTCTAGCCATATTATGGAGATGTGTCCTTTTACCTATAACCAAGTACAGTAATCTCCATCTTGTCTTTTCAACTGGAACAAACTATTCTATCTTCTAAACATTAGTCAATAAAATGTGAAGATTCATCCTTCAGTCACCACTTTCCAGTCCACAGCAAAGTGTTAAATGTCTTTTGATTAAAGAAAGGAGTGATTTTGCATTTAGTCTCATGAACTCCAATCTGCTGCCCCTCAGTTACTGACATACCTGGCATATGTCTGTGAGATTAGAATTGCCATTCAAAACCTAAAGTCTTCAGCAACTACTGCAGTTAACTTTTTATGTCCAAGAATAAATCTTTAACTTGCAGACATAGCCTTCTTTCGCTTGTATCATGTGCTTGGGATTTTCCCACAAAAGATTATAGAAATATCCACCCATCTGTACATATATATATATATATATATATATATATACACACATATATATATATATATATATATATACATATATACATACTAACCTCTTGTCACAGTGCTAGTCACATGAGCAGTGCAGAGCAGACTTCTCTCTCCCCAGCAATGATCTGCATCTTGCCCTGCTGGCTAGCCAGGTGCTACCAGAAAAGCTGAAAGATGCAATCTTTTCAACATGTCCTAGTTCTGACCCATCGACTTCCAATGGGCGTGTCTAAAACACCTGTTGTAAGACTTGTCCAGAGATCATACATACTAGGTGTCTTCTTCAACCTGGAAGACCATTGGCTGTGTAAGGAGAGTCACCCAAATTGCAGGCCTCCTTATAAATCATACAGAGTGCAGGCCTTCTTATGAGCCACTTAGATTGCAGGTCTCTTTATGAGTCACCTAGATTGCAGGTCTCCTTATGAGCCACCTAGATTGCAAGCCTCCTTACTCTATCATGGAAACTAAGTTTTAACACCAAGTGAGGTAACTTCATTTCTTTCACCTTTATCCATGATGTTCTTGCTCTCAAACTTTTTTAGTTCTTCCTTCCTTCACATTCTTTCTTAAAAGAAAAAAGTATTCACCTATTTAGCTCGGCTAAATATTGTATGCTTGGGTCAATTTCCCAGTGCTCTTAAACGAATCACTGGATTATTTCAACAGATTGACAAACTTGCCATTTTTGTTTGTGCCAACGTGCTACTTAATATTTTCTCTCTCCTACTGAACTTTCAATATGGCAGTTTAATACATAACAGCCCTTCTATTCCAGTATATTGAAAACTGACCTTATTAATTCATAATTTACTGTTGCTTCTATGTGAAATAAAGTTTTTATGAGAAGTGTTGGTTATGATCATTCATTTTTGAAAAGTCTGTTGTTATAATGCTTACTCGGGTATCAGGCTCCAGCAAGATTTTCACTCCATCATTCATTGTTTGTACACCTCTGGTCCTGTTTTATTTTCACTTTTGTGTATTCTTGTTTTCTTCTCTCACTTGTACTTTCTTCTGTGTCTTTCTGACTTTCTTTACAAACATTTTGTACATATGAGCTCATGTGTTATCTTTGTGTCTTTATGTTTCATTATCTGCCATACAAGTTATGTTCATGGTTTTTTTTTTTTTTTCTGTTTTACTGGAACTCTTACACAATGACACAGTGGTTTAACTTTTTGCACATGGAACATGTTTTTACCTTGGCTGACATAGTTTATGTGGGGGAAGTGTTCCCCACAGTGTGTACAAAGTGACGTGTTATTTTCCTTCTTCTGTCTATCTATCAGCTTGGCACACAGGTTTGAAACTATGTTCTGCTGTGTGGCTCCAAGGAAGCTCACTTAACCAGACTGTTTTTAAGTTATACCTGGAAAGGGACTGTATATCCAGTTGGCATACCTACTAAACAAATAATTTCAAATATTTTCTTCTCTTTTTCAGAGAGGAGCTTTTTTAATGCTCCTTGAGTTTTGTTTTCTATGCACTGCTTTAAGTATTACAGTTGTAATTATGTTTAATGATGTGAAGTAATTAAATCTAGCCACACATTTTACTTCAGCCCTTAAAATAAGGAACAGAGCACGAAAGGCAAATTTCAGTGACCATCATAACATATTAATAAGATACACAAATACCTTAAGCCTTAATACAGAAGTCAGGCAAGGAAACATGTTTCTATTATTATTATTATTACTATTATTTAAACCAGGTTAGGAGTATTCTGTGTCTAAATTCGGGATGTTAATATGAAGACAGCTCACTGATGCCCCTCAGTCAGTAGGCGTTACACTTAATGGACCAGTAAAACAGCAGCAGCTGGAGTATCTTATATGGGGAATTTGTCCCTGTGCCAGAGGTATATGGCATCTATGCCAACTTCCAGTTCTAACAAAACTGTTAGCTATGCCACAATAACTTAACTTGTATAAACTTTAATTTGCAGTTATCAACCCTGTCATTGCTCAGTCTATTTTTTTAAAAGAGGGAAACCCTCTGCACAACAATACTAGATTTTTGTAACTCTCACTTATCTCACATACATGCTCTCTCCAGTACAAAGAGTCATAGAACATTTGCATACTACTAACCTGTTGGGAAGGACTCTCCTACCCCAAGCGAGATAGACTGCCTCGGCAACGATTTCTTCTTGTCTCCTGCTGAGTCTGGAGGTTTGCTGGATGAACATGACTGCAGTGTATGCTCCTGGTCACCTGTAGTAAAATTAGATAATGTATTCAGATGTTTATTGTGAGCATGCTTAGCTGAACAAAACACTAATTTTATATTACTATACTATTACCAGTTCACTATCTTTAATAAAATTTATTTACAACCTTTGGAAAATTAATTTTATAACGCAGGTATAAAAATAAAACCTGCAGGAAGCAGAGAGGGGAAAGAAAGTGAACTCAGGAGGGGGAAGATGGCAACGGAATCATAACCTTATTATATCCTCTTACATTACACTTATCATTTCATTTTTATTTCAGGTAGGTAGACAGAACCCAAGGGCTCATTTTCACTCGTCCCCTGGTTACAAAGCAAACTAGTAACTTAAGTACAATTTATATAGTAGATGTTGTACAATGTCACTGTACAGAGTAAAATTACAGTTTAGAAAATGACACACCGTTTGCTAGTTATAAGACAACAAGGCTTCTCCAGGCAAAGAGCTGAGGTCATAGAATTGGACTACAGATGCATGTTCTTATCCATTAGCTGCAAATCAATGTTCATGAAGGTGATTCTTAATTAATCTAAGACTTGACCTGGTAAAGTGAAGATGATGAGCAGCTGATTTTTTGTGGGACTGCCTTCCATACATAGTTAGTTTCCTTAAAAGAGAATGCTTTTATGAAGGATTCTAATCGGTAGCCTGAATTAAATAAACTCATTGAAATTTAGTGATTGAAGCCATCGGGTGAGGTTTTTATTCTTATGGAAGAACCTCATGGGGGACAGTAGTTAAGATTAAGGTGGAGAAGAAGAAGAAAAAGTCAATTTTAGCTCTTAGTAAGATTAAACCTTTTGCCTTTTTAATTTATCTGAATGTTTAGAGTTTCTAATGCTCTGACTCCATTCCTAAGCCAAAGTAGCATTAAAGTTTACAAAATCAGTATCAGTTCAGTCTTTGAGGTTTGCTAAGAGTGCTCTTATCAGCACAGACACAATAAAGCAGGAATTGCCTGTTTCTGTAGTTCATATGAAATTTCTTGTACTGGCAAAATCTTTAAGTATGCCTGAAAATTATTTTCTGATTAACTCACTTGCATCTACTAATACTGAAAATTACTGGGATGTTTTTATTTCATATTGCTTTGGTTTCTGTTACCTCTCAACCTCTTAAAGCAAGAATTCTGGGTAAAGCCAAAAATAATGGGAGAACAGGGGCCCCAAAATAGGCACAACTTTTAAATATTGCTATTATAAACTTTGAAAGCTGATAGAATTACAGGTTTTGCATTAACATGAATTTTGGAAGGGAATTAAGCCTGAAATTAAATGTCTGTCATTATTTTCTGACTTCAGACCACAATGACTTGCCAATAATTTGCCTGAAAATCAAACTTTTATGCGAGGCAGACTAAAAATATTATGCAAATATCTGGACAATCTGCAAAAATTTGGGCAGTTAAGAGGTAAGTTCATACATCTTGGTATGTTTCAGTTTTATATGTCTCAGTACATACAACACTATAGTCCATAAGTATAGCCATTTCAATAATTTATGCTGCTTTTTTCATGTGTTGTTCAATTATAGTATCAGTTTTTTTCTTGCTTCTGCTTGCTTAACTGTTGGTATTGGATGATCACAACAAATGAGAACTTTTTGAACTACCTGTACATTGCACTGTTGCGCAATTCTCAGTTTAACAGTCTTGCCACATTCCTGCACCTTGCAATGTACAGAGCCTCAGTCATAAGTATATTACAACCAGCGACAAGATGCATAACGGTTTCTATTTCTGTACTACAGAATGTCCATTTTCTTTATCCCTCACTTTTCTCCTCTTCTTCTTTCGGCAGTTCCCGTTAGGGGTCACCACAGTGGGTCATCTGTTTCCATTTCTTCCTGTCCTCTGCATCTTGCTATGTCACACCAACCACCTGCATGTCCTCTCTCACCACATCCATAAACCTTGTCTTAGGGCTTCCTCTTTTCCTCTTACCTGGTAGCTCCATCCTTAGCATCCTTCTCGCAATATACCCAGCATCCCTCCTCAGCACATGTCCAATCCAACGCAATCTCGCCTCTCTGGCTTTGTTTCCAAACCGTCCAACCTAAGCTGACCTTTTAATATACTCATTTCTAATCATGTCCATCCTCATCACACACAATGCAAATCTTAACATCTTTAACTCTGCCATCTCCAGCTCTGACTCCTGTCTTTCCATCATTGCCACCATCTCCAAACCATATAACATAGCTGGTCTCACTACCATCTTGTAGACCTTCCCTTTCTCTCTTACTGGTACCCGTCTGTCACAAATCACTCCTGACGCTCTTCTTCACCCATTCCACCCTGCCTGTACTCTCTTTCACCTCTCTTCCACACTCACCATTACTCTGAACCATTGATCCCAAGTATTTAAACCCATCCACCTTTGCCAACTCTACTCCCTGCATCCTCACCATTCCTCTGTCCTCCCTCTCATTCACACACACATATTCTGTCTTAGTCTTGCTGACCTGTATTCCTCTCCTCTCTAGAGCATATCTCCATCTCTCTAGGGTCTTCTCAACCTATTATCTGCAAACATAATAGTCCACAGGGACTCCTGTCTGATCTCATCTGTCAACCTGTCCATCACCATTACAAATAAGAAAGGTCTCAGAGCTGATCCTTGATGTAATCCCACCTCCACCTTAAACATATCTGTGACTCCTACTGCAGACCTCATCACTGTCACACTACCCTCGTACATATCCTGTTCTACTCTTACATACTTCTCTGCCACTCCCAATTTCCTCATACAATACCACACCTCCTCTCTAGGCACCCTGTCATATACTTTCTCTAAGTCGACAAAGACAAAATGTAACTCCTTCTGACCTTCTCTATATTTCTCCATCAACATCTTCAGAGGAATCATTGCATCTGTAGTGCTCGTTACTGGCATGAAACCATACTGCTGTTTACTAATCATCACCTCCCTTCTTAAGCTAGCTTCCAGTACTCTTTCCCATTATGTCATGCTGTGCCTGAACAGTTTTATCCCTCTGTAGTTACTGCAGCTCTGCACATCACCCTTATTCTTAAAAATCTCTACCAATATACTTCTTCTCCACTCCTCAGGCACCCTCTCACTTTCCAAGATTTTGTTAAACAATCTGGTTAAAAACCCCACTGCCATCTCTCCTAAACATCTCCATGTTTCCACATGTACGTCATCTGGACCAACAGCTTTTCAATTATTCATCCTCTTCACAGCTGTCTGTACTTCCTACTTGCTAATCCATTGCACTTTCTGATTCCCTGTCCCCACATCATCCAACCTTCTCTCTTTCTCTCATTCTCTTCATTCATCAGCCCCTCAAAGTACTCTTTCCACCTGCTCAACACACTCTCCTCACTTGTGAGTACCTTTCCCTCATTATCCTTTATCTCCCTTACCTGCTGCACATCTTTCCCAGCTCAGTCCCTCTGCCTAGCCAGTTGGTACAGGTCCTTTTCTCCCTCCATAGTGTCCAACCTTTCATACAACTCTCCATATGCCTTATCCTTAGCTTTCAGCATCTCTCTCTTCACCATATTCCTCATCTCCTTACACTCCTGTCTACTTTCTTCATCTGTCTGACAATCCCACTTCTTCACCAACCTCTTCGTCTGTATACTCTCCTGTATGTCCTCATTCCACCACCAGGTCTCCTTGTCCTTCTTCTTCTGTGCAGATGTCACACCAAGCACCTTTCTAGCTGCCTCCCTTACCTCTGTTTTGGCTGCCCAGCTATCTTAACTCTTCACTGCCACCCAGTGCCTGTCTTACCTCTTCCCTGAACTCCACTTTTATAGTCATCCTTTTTCAACTTCCACCATTTGATCCCTGGCACTGCCCTCACTCTCCTCCTCTTCTTGATCGCCAGTATCATCCTACAGACCACCAACCTATGCTGCCTAACTACACTTTTCCCTGTCACCACTTTGCAGTCTCCAGTCTCCTTCAGATTAGCCCTCCTGCATAGGATATAATCCACCTGTGTGCATCTTTCTCCAGTCTTACACATCACCCTATGTTCCTCCCTCTTCTTAAAATAAGTATTCACCACAGCCATGTCCATCCTTTTCAGAAAATCCACTCAATTTTTTTATAGACTTGTAAGCCGACATGTACATAGTGCACTGTCTTGAGCTGGCTTTAATAACCTTTCATCTTTAGGTTTACATTTGACATTTCCTAGCCATTCATGCATCACGTTTTGACCAACATGCTGTTGTTTCAGCAGTTTTCTGTATTTGCCACGATAATTATGAGATTTCCAGTTTTCTTTCCAGTTCTGGTCATCGTTCTTAGGGACTGTTTTGTTTTTTTGGCACTTCTGTTGCTACTTTTTTTTTTTTTATCTACTTATGGTTTGATTTCTACACCCCCTCCTTTCTGAAATGCTTCAGTTAATCTGAGTAAAAATGTCATCTTAAAATTCTAAAGCATAGACAAAAGAAGTCTAACTGTGTTTGTATCTGTTGATGTCAGCAAATATGTATACAGTCCCATGATTGCTGACATACACATATAGTAAGTTCAAATAAACCCTAGGATTCAGAAAAACTCTCACCACTTGGCTCATTGGCAAATGCACTACACACACACACACACACACACACACACTCACACTCACACTCACACTCACACTCAACAGGGTTGCCAACTTTTCACAATTAAAATCAAGGATGCCTCTTTTCCTGCCCCTTGCCCCCCGTGACCTGTCCCCTCCTCTCTCCTCCCTCCCTCCCCTCCCTCTTTTCCTTTCTTTTCCCCTCCCAGGCTACCCCTGGGGGTCCGAGGGCATTGAGACCCCAGTAAAAAATTTTAAACAGATGCACGTTTGAGAGTTTTAGTGTATTTTGAGCCCAAAAAAACAACCCTTGAATGCAGGAATTTTTAGCTCAAAATTATTTTCAACTAGCCCACCCACACAGACAGTAAAAATTATCAATTTCAACAACTGGCTAAGTTTCTGGTGTCATTCAAAGGGGATCCAGTGTCTGTCCACCTGGGATGATGTGCTCAACAGGCCACACTGCTTCGTTAGAGACAGCTTGCACCTGTCACCCTTAGGTTTTCAAATACTGGCCAAGGCTCTTGCCACCCCCATAGTGCCTTTTTTAGACAAGGCTCAAAAGACAAACCCACCACCATAAATAGTACAAGTAACAAAAATCTGAAAGTAATGCTACTCAATGCCAGAAGTCTAAACCTCAAAATGCACGCACTCGAGGCACTCGTCAGTATGGAGAAAATCAATATATGTGCAGTAACAGAAACCTGGTTTAAGGCTCCAGAGAGCATCTCAGCACTACCAGGCTACAATTCACACCATACATTTTGGCCACAGAACCTGGACCGAAATACAAAAGGTGGGGGAGTATCCATATTCATCAAGGATACCCACACCTCCAGGTTAGTGGCATAGCACAATGCTTCAGAGAGATCATCCACGTGCAACTAACAACTGGGAAAATTGCAATTCAAATTGTAGCTTGCTACAGATCACCCACCATGTCCCAGGACCCCCATTCCGCATTTCTGGAAACATTGGGAAACATAAAGGTCCTACCAAACACCCTAATATTGGGTGATTTCAATTACCCAAACATTAACTGGGAGAACTACTCAAGTACTAACTCCCTTGCCCAACATTTCCTAGAATTTATAAACTCAAATGCCCTGGATCAACTGGTCAACACTGCCACCAGAGGTGACAACATATTGGATCTGGTCATCATCAACATGGGCGACCGGTGTTCCACACCGGAAGTCAACCCCTCGCTGGTTAGATCTGACCATAAACAAATCTCTTTGGATATCCACATTCTGCCCCCACCCCCTGGACAAGGAAACCACAGTGAAAAACTTTTCAAAAGCAAACTTCACGATACTTAAGACTGAGGTGGAAAGTGTCAAGGCCCCCATGTTAAAAGATAATGCTGTGCAAGCTGCAAAATCCTTTACTAATGCATTCTACGGGCACCTACAAGAATGCATGGATCATGCTATCCCAAGCAAAACCAAGACTCACTCATCCAAGAAAAGGAAACAAGTCTGGGGGACCCCTGCCATAAACAAGCTATACAACAGAAGGAGGAAACTAGTACAGAAAATAGTAAAATCCCAAGAAGGGAAGACATCCTTGATCAGTATCAGCAAGAAACTATGATCCCTCATAAAATCGTCTAAGGCGAGCTTCAAAAGAAAAATTGCCAAGGACTCCAAAGATAACCACAAGGCATTCTTTAACTATGTCAAGAATCTAAGTGGCAATGCTCAGATCTGCTCGGAGTTAGTGCAGAGTGGCACAAAGTAAACTGAACCAACCGATATTGCCAACATCCTGGCAGACAGGTTCAGTGCAAACTTCACCCCCCTCTCACCCCCAAAAGGGCCCATAAACATACCAGAAGAATGTAGAGCCCCTGAAATCACAGACACTCAGGTTAAAACAGCCGTCTTCAAAGCCAAAAACACAGCATCAGTGGGACCGGACGGTGTCCCATGCTGCATCTTACATGAGCTCAAAAACAAACTAACCCCGCACCTAAACACACTGTTCAAACTCAGCCACTCCACAGGCTACATAACCATAGAGTAGCACACAGCAACGGTTATTCCGTTCCACAAAGATAGAGCCACAACAGACCCTGGGAATTATCGCCCTATAAGCCTGACTAGCTTGGTCTGCAAGGCTACGGAGCACATCATCATGGAACTCAATAACAGAGACATTGGGAACCTCCAAACACTGGACCCTACTCGATTCTGCTTTGTTAAGGGCAGAACATGCCTCCTAAACCTGGTGGACTTCTTTGAGATGGGTACCAAGGCTATAAACGAGGGAAAGGTGGTACACACAGCCTACCTAGACCTCGCAAAGGCCTTCGACACCATTCCCCATTCTGGTATTATAGACAAGCTCACCAGCCTGAACATAAACCTCTATGTCACAAGATGGGTTGCCAACTGACTCACGGACAGAACCCACATGGTGAGAGTTGCGGGAGGTAGGTCTGACTTTAAAGCGGTTACAAGTGGCATTCCCCAGGGCTCAGTCCTAGGACCCCTCCTGTTTGGCATATACTTCCCAGAGGTACAGGCAAGCACAGGAGGACTATGGCTGACCAAGTTTGCAGATGACTGCAAAGTAGGGGCTATAAATGACTCTCCGGCTGACACAGACATCCTCCAAAAGGGTCTCACTGAGATGGATACCTGGAGTCAAAATCATGGCCTCAAGCTAAATGCCAAAATGTGCATAATCATCCCCTTTGGAAAAAAACAAAGTACCCACAAACCACCACATAGGTGGTAGTCCCCTAAATATGGAAAACATAATAAGTGATCTGGGGAACCAAGTAGATAGTAATCTCTCCTTTGATAATCACATTGCCAAAGTGGTTAGAAAATCCTTCAATGTGGCCCACCTAATCACAAAAGGGTTTGCGTCCAGATCAAAAGAGGTCATTGTGCCCCTCTACACATCACTCATCAGACCCATCATAGAGTACAAAGTCCCATTTAGGATGTACCTTACAAGACACCTGCAACTGCTGGAAAGACCACAGAAGTACCTCACCAAGAGGATCACTGGCCTCAAACAGATGCCCTATGCAGCTCGACTGAAGAAACTCAGCTGTACTCAGTTGCATACTGCCTATTCAGAGGTGATCTCTGCCTGACATACAAGGCCATGCCCAACCCAGAATTGATGGACATGCTCCACCTAAAGAAAACCTTATCCCCTCGAGCCACATGCTCTAGGGATCTAAACCTCATCACAACAATAAATAAGATGTGCTGGTGGGATAGATTCCTGTCCCAGAGACTTCCCATGCTTTGGAACAAGATTCCAGTCTACATTAGGAAGAGCTCCTCGCTAACACTCTTCAAGAGAAACACTGATGAGTGGATGGGAAACAGAAAGTTTACCCCGGGGATCACTTCAGTGGATCTGCTGGACAGAGGCACAGGGAACTAATCTAAGGGGGTGGCGAAAGCCAACACATTCTGGCTAGGCTTATAAATGCCTTTGGGCAGATAGCCTAGTACCTAACTATGAATTGCTAAATTACTAATAGTCATTCACGTTGGAAAACAGCAAAAAAAAAATAAAGCAATAACATTGAGGTGTAAGCAAAATATATAATCAATACAATACAAACGTTGTTCAATGTCAATTGAACGAACTAATTACTTTGATTGAAGCTGAACGTCTACCTCACGTGAATCCAGAGCAGGCTGACCCTGAGCTGTTAAAGTACTCGTGGAAGAAGCAGACTGTTCAGGCTGTGCAATCCATTTCCATTTGTACTTTTCACTGCCAGCTGCTGATGAAATCAGTTTTTCATCTTTCAAAACAAACTGATAGAAATTATTGCAGCTCATGTTGTAGTTAAGGAAAACTTGCAGGTCTACTTTGATTAGTGCTACAGTGGCCCTGTTTCGGTCTGCACGCCACTTTGCATTCATTAAAGAAAACACCCTCTCAGGGAAGGCATTGCTGCCTGGTAATGAAAATGCGGCTGATACAATCTTAAACATGTTCGTTGGAAAAGCTGCACTATCACGGGCACCTGCAAAACATTCCTGCCATTTAGTGCATGCAGTAGCAGTTGAATTAGCAACAATATTGGATAAAGTATGCCTTGCTGCTCAAAACTCATCATAAAGCACGTCTAAATCGATGTCCTTTGTTGTCAAGCCCATGACAGTGCTTGCATTTCGAAATGACTGAAATGCTACTTCTGTATTTAGAGATATTTGATGCATCACACACATGTAATGCTGCTATCTGAGAAATTAAATCATTTTGTTCAGGTATGCTAAAGACTTTTCTAGAGCTGCCAAAAAATGTGGTTGCAGATGCACTGTATGAGGTTCCATGTCCTCATTCTCAAGTATAATTTGTGCTTTGAGTCTAAAAAAATTTATCAGTTATGCGTGACTCAATTTTAGTTTTCAGTTGCTGCATTACAGGCGAGAGCTCAAGCAGTGTAAAATCTTCCCTCTCCACTTTCTGGACCGACACCTCAAACACATTGTAAATGTTCTGGACAAAACATAAGTATGCTTTTTTAATGTTTGTCTCTACTGCCTCACAGTTATGCATATTATTTTCTATTCCCAGATGCATATGAACTCTCTTTTGGCAGTCTTCACTGAGAGATGCAAAGTAGGACGAAATGGCAAGCCATGAATCAAGTAATCTGTCAAAAGCTGGACCCAGAGACAACCGTCTCATTGGTACATGCCTCAACACTCATGATATTCTAAGTATACAAAGTCAAAAAAATTTTGCAACTGGGCTCTCCTATTACCAGATACACTAAAATGACTGTAAATGCTGGTAACCATCGTTACTACATCACAATCAAGTTCATCAATTAGTTTTTTCAAGGCATTGTGTATCACATGAGCATTGCAGTTTGTCTTCAGAATATTGCTATTTCTTTTCAACACCTCAGTAAACACAGACTGCTTTGCACCATAGTTCACACTTGCGTTATCAGCTGACTAAGAAGGTATGCATGCAATATCAAGGCCATTATCTGAAAGAACTTTAACTAGCATGTCTGTGATAGAGGTAGAATGTTCATCATTAAGCTCAACAAAGTCTAAATGCTTTTTACTTAAACCAGTTTCAACAGTAAAATATTGAATGCAGACAGGAAACATTTTCCTGTTCTTGAGATTAGATGCGTCAGTTGACATAGAATATCGAATAGAGTTGTCACCGGTAATGTCTTTCATAATGGACTCCACTGACTTTGGGCCAAGGACATCAGTCACCAGTGCTTCTGCTTTTGTGCGACCACACGCTGTCTTTTTAGCAGGAGCTGAGCCTTGATATAACAAGTGGCCCAGTTTAGCACCACAGTCAGCAGTGTTGTAGGAGATGTGGTGACGTACAGTGTGGTAAACACGCACGGGTTCTGCAACCGTTGCCTGCTTGTCAGTTCCTGTTACTGTCATGGACTTCTTCTTGAAGAAAATGTCAGTGGCAGCAGTGTTTGCAGCATTCTGAGCTTTCTGATGACTTTTCAAACAGTTATGATTTACTTTGTCACCATTGCCACCATAAGCAACCGAAACCTCCTTCTTACACAATGTGCATCGAGCTGTGAAGACATTGCCGAGAACTTTTTCACTCCAGAAAAATTCTGTCTGCCATTCTTGACGATACCATGACAATCTCTTTGCTTTCTTTTTAGGTGGAGGAGTGTTTTGCAAATCATTACATTCTCTGTCAGTTTCTGCACTACTCACGCTACCTTCAGTTGCATAATAACTTGTATCCATTTCCAGTGAACCCCCAAGTAGATCACCTAACAATATCAGATTGTCTGACAGCTATGCAAAAACACTGCTTCAGACTACATCAATTTTTAGTAAGGGTGAGGCATCCATTCGACAAAGGGAAAGTTGTGGAAAGTCCAGCAGTTCACGAAAACTCTTCAGTAAGACTCTATAGCCTCAGGCTCTTACTAGCGTGGTTCTACTTTCTAGCCAATGAGCTTTCCCAGGGTTGTCTTTCTCCAACTACTGTAAGTGTAAACTTATTTGTGGCATCAATGGAATGCCTTCTCAGCCAGACACAACATGACAGTGTCACCCCGTTATAATGTGTTTAACACAAGCGCGCATTTGTGTGCCTGAGAGAACATTTGGGTTTTTAGAAAGCAGTCTGGTCCAGATCTTAATTTCAGCGCACAATTGACTCTGCTTCTGCTATCCCCATTGCAAATCCTGATTCCAATAGGCATTGATAACATGCCCTTTTAGAGTACATCTGGACTAACTGTACATTTTTCAGTCAGCCTCGTTACAACAGTTCATACACAGTCACCTGAAGATCCAATATATCCTAATAAAACATCTAATTTTGGAAGATAATGATGTAATACACACACACACAAGCATAATACTGTGGATACATTTTGGGAAAAAAAAAACAGTAAAACTATGGATAAAACCGAATCACCTAGTAGATTAGTCCTCATTTGGAGGCAAAGAATAAAGTTCACTCAAGGTAGCTCTATGTATCCCTCGCTAAGCGATTACAAAGGCATTTTTTTCTAACTTACAAATCCGTGATGCAGACAGTTGGTTAGCAATAAGATCTTAGCCTTGACAACTTAAAAAAGTGCCAAATATGTTTGAATACAAATTACAGTCATATGAAAACAAGTAACTTTAGTACAGAAGGTGCAGGTGCAGTCAAAAATAACTCATTGTTAACTAGGTTTGTATATATTTAATAAATAACCAAACGCGTAAATAAATGCATAATAATGAAATAATTGCTTGTTTACTGTTTCAGTGCTGTCAGAATGACCGTTGCTACAAGTGAGCTTGCAGATGTTTCTTCTAGACTTAGCAATTTTTGTCTGCAAAAATAATAAACAATAAATTGAAAACAAAAAAAAACTATATAAAAATAATGGAGTCAAATGCAAATCAAGTTTCTCGTGATACACTGTACAATGAAGTGCAAGTGTGATGAGTTTATTTTTTTCCACACCCATGCTGTCCAAGTTAAAAATAAAGACTAGTGTTTTCTGCTGTGCACATATGTTCAGCAGCTTGGGTGAGGACCTGAGCTTAATGTCTGGCACACTTCCATAATTAGAACATGCAGTGCAAACAGAAGAAAACAAATGAACTAGTTTTGAGCGTTTATATCAGCATTTTGAAAATGTAATAATTCGAATCACTAAATATCGAACTGAAATAATCGAACTATTCAATTTTCGAATGTCGATAAAAAAAAAAACCTAAAGGGTGTAGGCAGGGGGGCAAGCCGCTACACCCCCCGCTACTTAAATATACCAACTCTGAGACCGCACTACATTGAAGTAAATGGAAATCTCCCCTTACGGAGATTTCCATTTACCAGTTTGATGTTCTGCACTTTCAGCATTCTCGCGTTGACAATATCATATTCGATATTGTCAGCGTTTGAGATGCTGATAGGAACCCAGTTTTGACACCAGCAAGTTAAAGGAGACACTTGCTTAATATGCTGTATCTTCAACCCACAAATCCCCTACCCGGCTACCCTTGACCTACTTCTCCAGAAAGCTGTGTTAACCTGATATGCTTTATGCCACACGCACTTATATGTATGACTGCATAGGCAGAGCAATGTGTTTATACATTACTACCTTACCTTTCTGCAAACTGAGTGCTCAGTTTCTGTGGTGGATTTCCCATCATTGAGGGTTATAACCAGAAACAGTTACTTTGTACAGGAGCCCCAAGCATCATCACACCGCAGAAATATTCTGCTAAATAAAGAGGTTCCGGATCCGGATAGTCATGGTGCAGATGGGCTACTGCATCTCAGATTATTATGGCTGGGCTGGCTGCCTTTAGTCTTTTGCTGGTTTTACATTTTTCTCAAGTAAACAGCATTATACGTGGATAATACAATGTATAAATTATCGCACTGTTATTCATTTCATTGGAACAAGTTAGCAATGCTGCTGACAGGTTGTTGCGCTGCCGAGTAAGAACACTGGCCAGCAGGCCAGGCTCCTCTATGATAGGCTCAGTTGTAATTTTGTAAAGGAACAGCATGCATGCATGACAAACAGGTCTGTTGGGCTGTTGGCAAATTGCTGTGGACATTAAGGTCTAAGGATTTGGGCGAGATGGTGTGGGGAGGCACGCACAGACCGTTCTGATATTGATACCACTTGACTTACCACACATTACTTAAACAGCAATTATGAGAAAAGTTAGTAAGTTATAGTAACTTGTGCTAAGCTGTGTCAAAAACAGGACATATGGCATCCTGGGAAGGACCTTCCCAGGACACAGGACACAGATGGCCAAATCCAGGACATCCTGGGAAAAACAGGACGGTTAGCAACCCTAACACACACACACACACACACACACACACACACACACACACACACACACACACACACACACACTTTACCTTTAGTGAGAAAAAAAGTGATCTTTATAATCATATTTCAGCCTCACCAATTGATTTATCTCTGCTTATTGGTTTCTTTTGTTAGTTAAAAAAGTTATTTGGTCTCTGTGGCAACTAAATAATTTTTCTTTTATTCCAAAATCAGCCAGTACCCTAAGATTTCATAACTGGTCAGTGGTTGGTCATTATTCTTAAAGGCAGTGTCATTTCATAGTATCAATTCTTGACTAAACTGGGCTGCAACAAGAATAGAGCTAGAGTGGGTATAATGCACTTATACATTGTATACTAAACGTTTATGTTTATGTTGCAATGTATATAAAAATTGCATTAAGAGTATCTAGAAATACATAGACTTTAAAATACGTGTTCTAACCTTTAAGAGGTTATTGCAACTCTGTGCTTTAAACAATGAATTATTGATGAAATATTAATTATAATATTATGATTATTTTAGCTATTATAAGTATTAGTTGTGCATTTCTAGCAGCTTATTCCCACCCATCTGAATAATTGATTTATTTGATTGACAAGACAGTTGTATTGATCTGATTGGTCATTGACAACTGACAAATGTTACTAAATGGAATGTAGTTCTGTGATGTCTTAGAACTTATGAAAGCTAACAGCTGAAGCATTATCTATTTTTAAGAAGTTGGTGATGATTCAATATGGCAACATTTTTGGGGTGGCATTGTGAATATAACTATCCTTCTTTAGATAGGTTAGAAAACTGATAAATAACATTCAACATTGCTCTGAGCTTCTCCTTAATTCAATCCACTACTCCAATCCAAACAACATTGCAAATGTACTAGCAAGCAAGCAAGCTTCTTTGCAAGATTCACCCACAGTATATCTATTCTAACAATACTCATCCCAGATTCTCTTACCTTCCTATCATGGATAAAGAACATGTTTCTAAGGTGTTATCTAAAATGAAAAATACTTCCTCAGTGTATGCTGATAACATACCTGGGCATTTATTAAACAAGTCAAAAACAGTCACCATGAGTGTCTCCTTAAACTGTTTAACCTAAACCTAGCCACAGGTTATGTCTTCAAATCCTGGTGCACTGCTATGGTTATGCCCTTCCTCAAGGCTTGCCCTACCACTAACCCTGGGAATTACAGAAGAGCTATCTTGTTTGATGTGTAATGCTATGGAGCATGTCACAACCAATCTTTTTAACTATAATATAAACAAATGTCATTAAGCGTGACCCCAACAATTATGCTGTGTCAAAGGGAGATCTTGTCCATTACTCATTGTTAATTTCTTTTAGGGGGTACACAAGCTGTGGACAGTGGTTATACTATTCATAGAGCTTATCTTGATCTGGTCAAAGATTTCAATACCATACCTCATGTCAGAGCTGTACAGAAACTATCATCCTTAAATGTGGGTGCATACATGGGAGGGTGGACTACCAGTTCCCAGAAAAACAGAACTCATGTGTTTCATGCAGCATTTGCTTCTAAAATTGTACTAATGTAATCAGTGGAGTCCCCCAGCAGTCTGTGTTGCATCTTCTCCTGTTTGATATCTAATTCTCTGACCTCAGAAATGATAACCAAAACCTCTGCAGATGACTGCAGACTGGGTGTAATTCTTAAAGCCTCTTCAGATATTTGCACCCTTCAGAAAAAGTTAATTCCTGGTATACCAAAAATATGCTTAAAATGAATAGCAAGAAGTGTATTATTGTTTCTTTTGGAGAACAGATGTTACGTGCAACACACAGTATAGGTAACACACCCTTACAGTCCTAGTGAAGGATCTGGGCATTTGGGTTGACAGCTCCCTTTCCTTTGATCATTACATAGCAACTTTTGCTAGGAAATCCTTTGAATTAGCATAACTAGTAGCCAAAGGCATTTTGTCTAGATCCAAAAATGTTATTATCCTCCAATATTCAGCAATGACCAAACCCATTAAAGATTACAGTGCTAGTTGTTATACATCACACATGAAATCTCAACAAACTTGAACCACCCCAGAGTTCCTAATTAAAAATATTTCTGGTCTTAAGAAACTTAGTTTCTAGGAGAGACTGGTTGCCCTGATCCTGTACTTAGATCTTACAGAGTCCTGAGGGGTAATCCGTGCCTCGCCTACCATGCCATTAGAGAATCAGTTGTCTTTGACCTCCTGTATCTCAGAATGACAAACACCACAGCTAACACTTGAACTACAGACCTGAACCTTCATCAAGAGATAAATGGAATATGATGGAGAAATAAATTCCTCACCCAGCCCCTCCTGTTTCTGTGGAATAAACTTTCTCTGCAGGTTAAACTATGTAAGTCTATATCTTCCTTTATATTAAATTGATAAAGCTGGATGGGTGCTCTCTAATTAACCTTGGGACTAACTGATCTATCCCTCCTTGAGAAAAGAGGTAAACCTGAGGGTGGGTATTGGCAAGGTATACTTGGTCATTAGACTGAAATAACCTTGAAACTCTTATGAATCCCATGAATCCTAAGTTGCTTCATAAGCACAACTACCACACCAAGTGGCCCCTATTAGCATAACACAAAATATCTATGCCATTTTGTGGAGCATTGCTCAGTACTAGAAAAATGTAAATTAGAGAAAATGTACTTTGTATGCAGCTTTACATAGTTAAGGATGTAAACCTATGTTGCAAAGTACATCAGAAAGAATAACAAACCCTGTGGTGTCACTCACTCATAGAGATGCTGTGATGTACATGTAATTAGGAACGCAGGACACTGGCGATGCACTTTATAACCTGCCTGAGGTTGTGGGTAGTGGGTTACCATGTACAATGGAAACCTTGGGAAGGGCATGCCACAGAGGGTTTGAGGTTCCATGGCCAAATACCAAACATAACTACAGTATGTAATTGGAGGAAGGTCATGCTTAGCAGTACCTACAGCTGCTAAACAGGTATGTGATGGTGCTATGCTCATGCTCACAGTACAGAAATGGGGGGGGGCAGGAGCCTATGCAGAACAGTAACTGTAGCTAATAAACAGGTGCATGGTTGTGGTGTGGGGGGGGGGGCTGAAGCCTTGGGTATCAACTGGCTGACATGTTTTGCCCATTGGTGTACATGTACTTGAATGGCCACCTGTGGGAGGCAGAGGCAGCACTTTGACAAGTTCACTATCCAGCAAAATATGGTGCTAGTGTAGGCCCTCTATGTGCATGTCATGCACCTCACAGATAAAGATGCCACAGACCATCGTTATCAGAACCAAGTATAGCAGGGACTAGTTCAGGATGTGAAAGCTGTAGGAGCACATGGCAGGTCTCTACAGCAGGTTCACTGAAGGATTACTGAAATTACACTGCATAAAAAAAAAGGCATGGGCTATTTCAACAGAGCCATTAAGAATGAAGCAACATACCTGGGATGCCTTGGATGTGGAAGTAAGGCTGGCAGCAACCACATGTATGTGTCAGCTGGGGAACTACTGGGTGATATACTAGGTTGGTAACGATAATTACAGTGCAGTATAGTATGTGTCAGCTGGGGAAGTACTGCGTGATATAACAGGTTGGTAATGATAATTACAGTGCAGTATAGTATGTGTCAGCTGAGGAAATACTGGGTGACAAACTGGGTTGGTAACGATAATTGCAGTGCAGTATAGTATGTGTCAGCTGGGGAAGTACTGGGTGACATATTGGGTCAGCAACGATATTTACAGTGCAGTATAGTATGTGTCAGCTGGGGAAGTACTGGGTGATATACTAAGTTGGTAACGATAATTACAGTGCAGTATAGTATGTGTCAGCTGAGGAAGTACTGGGTGACGTACCAGGTTGGTAACGATATTTACAGTGCAGTACAGTATGTGTCAGCTGGGGAAGTACTGGGTGATATACTAGGTTGGTAACAATAATTACAGTGCAGTATAGTATGTGTTAGCTGAGGAAGTACTGTGGGATATATTGGGCTGGTAACGATAATTGCAGTGAAGTATAGTATGTGTCAGCTGAGGAAGTACAGGGTGACATACTGGGTTAGTAACGATAACTGCAGTGCAGTATAGTACGTGTCAGCTGGGGAAGTACTGGGTGACGTCCCAGGTTGGTAACGATATTTACAGTGTAGTATAGTATGTGTCAGCTGGGGAAGTACTGGGTGACATACTGGGTTAGTAACGATAATTGCAGTGCAGTATAGTATGCATCATCTGGGGAAGTACTGGGTGACATACTGGGTTAGTAACGATAATTACAGTGCAGTATAGTATGTGTCAGCTGGGGAAGTACTGGATGACATACTGGGTTAGTAACGATAATTGCAATGCAGTATAGTATGTGTCATCTGGGGAAGTACTGGGTGACATACTGGGTTAGTAACGATAACTGCAGTGCAGTATAGTATGTGTCAGATGTGGAAGTACTGGGTGACGTACCAGGTTGGTAACGATATTTACAGTGCAGTATAGTATGTGTCAGCTGGGGAAGTACTGGGTGACATACTGGGTTAGTAACGATAACTGCAGTGCAGTACAGTATGTGTCAGCTGAGGAAGTACTGGGTGATATATTGGGTTGGTAACAATAATTACAGTGCAGAATAGTATGTGTCAGCTGGGGAAGTACTGGGTGATATATTGGGTTGGTAACAATAATTACAGTGCAGAATAGTATGTGTCAGCTGGGGAAGTACTGGGTGATATACTGGGTTGGTAACAATAATTACAGTGCAGTATAGTATGTGTCAGCTGGGGTAGTACTGGGTGATATACTGGGTTGGTAACAATAATTACAGTGCAGTATAGTATGTGTCAGCTGGGGAAGTACTGGGTTGGTAACAATAATTACAGTGCAGAATAGTGTGTTTCAGCTGGGGAAGTACTCTGTGATATAACAGGTTGGTAATGATAATTACAGTGCAGAATAGTATGTGTCAGCTGGGGAAGTACTGGGTGATATACTAGGTTGTTAACAATAATTAAAGTGCAGTATAGTATGTGTCAGCTGGGGAAGTACTGGGTGATATACTCGGTTGGTAACGATAATTACAGTATAGCACAGCACATCCACTGCATGTTTAAATGGGAAAGAATGATCAAGACCCACCTGCATTTGTCCTTCCATACTCCTCTGGTCTGCAGCTTCATCAACCTTAATGACAAGATATGTCTGTGTGTAGGCTGGCAGTGCTGTCATATGTGGTCCTATTTTCACAGGTTCCACTGCTGGAGGGTCCGAGACAATAGGTCAACAAAGGGCTAACATCAGCAGAGAACTTGTGGCTGACTATAATGGCAGCATAGAAGTGGCATGGTTCAATGACATATTGTCACTCTCTGCAACACCATGGGAAAGGGGAGGAATCACTTATGTCCACCATCACAGAGGCCCCTAGAGATGTACAGGCTGGACATACAGTCACACTAGAGCATGATAGAACTTTCTCCTAAAAGTTCCTCATGTGATACACTTGTTTCCACAGTGTACACACCTCTGTGCTGTGTATTCCCATTATAGTGGACAGATGTGTGAGGTGGAATTAGTTGCCACCATGGCCCCACAATCATCCCTGGTATGGCTATGACCCTTGGCATTAACTACTGGATGTACATGTCAGTGATCCTGGCACTGTCAGCTGCCACAATTGGCTGCAAACCACTGCATGGTGGAGATGGTTAGTATGTTTCCTGGTTTAATAGGAAATACCATTTTGAGTCACAATACAGTGTTTGAGTCACAATACAGTGTTTGGGGAACACAGTGTTGCTAAACTTGGCACTGAAAAATATTACTTCCATAGGTACCTCCGTGAGACACACTGCAGCAACTATCTCATCTGCCTCCACCACCCATGCTTCCCATGGCCAAGGGGAAGTCCACATAGGGGAGTGGTTAGTCATCAGTCATGTAATCCAGACTTCATGGACCATTGTTGAGACTGTATCACTGTCTACTGTGGGTAGACAGATTTACTCCCTCAGTCATGATTGTCATCTAGATTGAGGCAACAATTTTCCTCTGGTCCTACACTTATGAGGTCTCATCTCATGCACACATTCCTATGTTTTTACCCCTTCCATGTTTCCTGTGATCACACAAACTTCCGCCCCTATTTATGCGCACTAACTAGTTCTTGGACAACAGTGCTCAGAGGGCTGAACATACAGTATGACCTATCAAGATGAATACTTATGGTCCCATGGTTCTTCCTCTGCTGCAGACCACATCAAGCCCTGATGCTGCAATTCACACAGTAGATGTGATCACCTGTCAATGCATCCCCCTCACTAGTGTAAGTGATGATGTCTGCATTCTGGTTATGTCTGATGTACAATATGGTGAGTCCATGCATTGCCCTGTACAGCCCGGGTGAGGATAATGCACGTATCATTTAGTTCTGCATTGCTGGTTTTATGGCCCATAGTTGTGGACCATGCATTACATATTGCCAGCACTGTAAGGTATTGCATGGATGCTGCATGCTTCTCTCCCGATACCCCACCCTGCCCTTTTCCTATTGGTACAACTAAGGAGAGAGGGTGTGTTGTGTTACTACAGCCACACCTTTATCTGTCAGAGATTGGAGGGTGGCTGTCCCTCAGATGTAGACACTGTAACATGACACAGAAAATGCATCTGAGAAAATGCATACCGGGCGCACGCACAAAAAAATGGTGTAATGCAAACGTCAACATTGCATTGTTCCTCCTATTAAGTCAGGGCAATTCTTCTCTTTCTAATGTCCTATTCCCCTGAGAAAAATAAAAAAAAATCTTTTCTCAGCAATTATATGACATTCCCTTCCAAACAAAGGTCATCTGGGGAACAAGGTTAGAGTCAGAAATGAAGGCAAGGGCAAAACATCTCCCTATAGTAATTCCATAACTCATCATTGTGAGTCTTAGAATTGCATAATTAGTTAAATAATTGCAAAGTAAATTGTTATTCTTTAAAGTTGCTTTTCTAGGGGAGACCAGCCTGATGCACTCCCCAAACCCCCATAGCTTATATATATTAACAATGAAATCACACTACCTCAGAGAAAGAAAATATTCTTGAGAAACATTGATCTCAGACATAGTATATATCCGGGAATCGCACTTAACAAGTCTCAGAATTGTTATAAGATAGATAAATAAATAAATAAAAAAATAGCATGACATGCAAAAAAAAAAAAAACACAAGTTACAAATGTCAAGGAAAAACTATCTATGGGATCAAATAGACTTAGCTTGATATGGAAGCCTTATCTTGGAGGATTTCTACATTTTGATAAGCCTTACTGTTTCATAGACTGCTCTAAGATGGTGTTTTTTCCCTTCCAAGGGGCTTCAGCAAAGACAGGGGGTCTCCTGGGGAAAGTCACTTGTTAATGTGACAGCCTGGGGTTGTGGCTAATATTAATTACCCATGTAGTCTCCACCAGAAATGCTCACAAGTCCCAAATTATTTGGCTGGCTGAGTCAAAGAATCAATTGGCCAAGTAAAAATTTACTCTAGGAGGCAAAAGTGAATGCCATTAAAAGACACTGGTCACCCATGGACTCCTGCAGGAGCACTCGAGGTGCAGGTAAGGCTTGGGGTCAGGCATGTGTCTCTAGGAGGCAAAAGTGAATGCCATTAAAAGACACTGGTCACCCATGGACTCCTGCAGGAGCACTCGAGGTGCAGGTAAGGCTTGGGGTCGGGGATGTGTCTCTAGGAGGCAAAAGTGAATGCCATTAAAAGACACTGGTCACCCATGGACTCCTGCAGGAGCACTCAAGGTGCAGGTAAGGCTTGGGGTTGGGGATGTGTCTCTAGGAGACAAAAGTGAATACCGTTAAAAGACACTGGTCACCCATGGACTCCTGCAGGACCACTTAGGTGCAGGTAAGGCTTGGGGTTGGAGATGTGTCAGTGTGAGTATGTGTGTGTGTACATGTCTGTACATACACAAATGAGGCTGAATGAATGTATGCGTGGGTATGTGTGCATGTGTGTGTCTGAGATGGGGCATGCATGCTGGTGTGAAGGTGAGTGTTTCCATGAATGTGAGTGAGTGTGGGGGTGGAATTGTTTGGGAATAAATGTATGTGTGTGTGTGTGTGTGTGTGTGTGTGTGTGTGTGTGTGTGTGTGTGTGTGTGTGTGTGTGTGTACATGCATGTATGCCTGCCTGCTTGTCTGTCTATCTATCCAGAGGTGTGTGTGTGTGTTTGCATGAAGGATGGGGAAATTGATGCACAAGAGCTATTCTTTGAATCCTAGGGCACAATCATCAAGTAATACAAAAACTATATATTTTTTGTTTGTTGATAGGTTAGAAAAGCCCAGACATACCAACATTATAAACACTGACCGGACAGACAAGAGAAGGACAAACCAAAGAGGTAATGTGACCAGCATTAGAAGAAAATAGTCTGTACAGGTTATAGAATATATGCTCAGTATTCAAGAGGCAGTGAAACCTTAGTATTAACATTCATTTGTGTAGCAGTCAGCTGGTGAGACAGACTTGGTATGGCTTGATGAAACCGTACTTGTCTGTCAGACACTACACAATCACATATACACAATTAAACAAAACATCATAATGTCATACCCCTCATAAAAAGGAGCAACTTAAATGGACTTTCATCACTCTTAGTGAACTCGAGTGAATTTCGTTACATCTTTAAAGACTATCTCCAAATCTGTCACTCCTCAGAGTTTAAAAAAGCACCTTGTCTCAGTTTTACAGGCAACAGCTAATTTGTCGATGTTTACTTTTGCATTAGCTTCATTCAGCTGAAAGTTCTCAATGCTTCTCTGATGAAATGCACTATTCCCTTTTACAGTAATTAGTGGAAATCCACAGACCAAACAGACCCAAATGCCCCTTGCCTGCTGTCAAATTTTGTTTCAGTACTGCATTGCAATGCAAATGAAGTGCCCATGTATTCACAGGTGCTCCGTTTAAGCTGCAAACATCATTCTGTTTAAATTGAAAAATCCTTCCATTCATGCATCCATACCTTTCAACCTTTAATCACAACAAATGTGGAGAAAGCCAAAAATAATGGGGGCAAAGGCCCAAAGTCAAGGACAGATTTTAATTATTGGTCTTATAAATTTACAAAAATTGATAAAATGACAGGTTTTGCATTAGCGTCCATTTTCTGATGGATATAAAGTCTGTAACTCAAATGTCTGTTATTATTTCGTGACTTTAGTTCTCAGTTATTTGCCAGAAAACCACAAGTTTTATGTGGCAACAATCAAAAATATGAGGCAAAAATCTGGATATTATGTGAAAATCTAGACAGTTGAGAGCTATGCATCCATACATCTTCTCAATTGTTGTGGTGTGAGTTGCACATTTATCAGACTGAGCAGGGCAGAGCAAACTCCCCTATCACCAAAATAGTCTGCAGAACATTAGTTGGATTGTGCAGGGATTCTCAGAAAAACTAAGAAATATAATGTCTTTAGCATTAATTCTGTCTGGGCTATGCCTGGAACAGCTCCAATGGGGAAGTGTCCAGATGCATTCCTTATTAGGTCAGAAAATTGTCTCATTTGGGTCCTTTGGCAAGAGGAAAAACGACTCCTCTCCAAGATCTTCCCGGATTGCATGACTGGAAATGAACCCAGCAACATAATTTTCAGCACTTCTATCAAGTTTCATCCTTTCAGTCACAGCACAATGTTCATGACCAGAGGTGAGAATGGGTACACAGAGTGCAGTAGAGCTTGATATCTGATGACTCATTTTTCACTTCATCCCTGCAACTACAGTACATGTAGTATTGACAATGTTGTTTTCAGTCCACTGGTTAATCTGTCAGTCCACCAGTGTTGTGCTAGTTACTTATAAAAGTAATAAGTTACTATTACTAGTTACTTTTAAGTGAAAGTAATATGCTACTATTACTTATTACTTTTCTAAAAAAAAGTAATAAGTTACTATTACTATTTAATAACTAAAGTGACTAGTTATTCGAGTTACTTTTACATAAGTATAGTTTAACAATTCTCATATTCAGATTTACTCACATAGTACTTGTGTGTCAGTAATACATGCTTACTGCAAATGAATATGAGTGTAATAAAGTTGTATACACAGTGTTACAATAATGATGAATAGCATTTTACAGTTTACAAAGTCCCACAGACTAGTCTTTATAGTCAGAGAGTCACAATTTAATACTTAAACCAAAGTACGCAGAGCCAGCAACACAAGACCCATAACAAGTTACAACCTATCAAATTTGCAACAATGTACATTAGGCTAATATGCTAAAACTAATGCTGAGGACACAAAAATGATTACAGAAAATGTCATATAGGTCTAACAAGATCATTAACACAACAAAGTCAACCAAAATATCACTTTATATAACTATTCACAATGACTACATATTTCTGTTGGCCCGAAGGAGTAACTTTTCAAAGTGTTCATCGGTGAGTCTATTTCTTCTTGCAGTCAGCACTTGTCCACTAAGACTGAATAGGTATTCAACGTTTGCACTAGATGACAGAGCTGTACTAGTGTTCAGAAATATCTTGACTAAGGGTAACTGTTGAGAGAAGATATTTGTCTGGAAGGGTCAGCCGGATACATATCCTTCTGAGAAAATATGCTGAAGTTGGCTGGCGTTGCCTCTTTGAAGCTGAAGAAGCTGTCTTTGGCAGTTAATGCAGAAATTTCAGGTGAGCCATGCTCAGGTTCATCCAGTTACTGCATGGCATCAAGGAGCAGAGTCTTGCCTCTGAGTTTCTGCTCTTCACTGTCCATCCATCGCAAACAGAATTGTAGATGCACTATGCTAGCCAGAATGAGCTCTTCATGCTCCAGAAGGTGATTGAACCGAGCAAGTATCAGGTAGTGGCACAACAAGCTTCACATACTGCCTGACTTTGGACAACTTGTTTTTCAGGCACATAATGCTGGAGATCAGGATTCCCATGAAGCTTTTCAGCTCTGACTGCAGGATGGCCAGAGCCATTGCCAGGAGCTGCACTGCTTGCACAAACTCAGCAACAAAGGTAATTTCTGCAGGCCTGAAGATGGCAGTTGCAATCTGTTCACATATCACATTCAGCAAGCCTTCACCCTGAGGTGCAATGAGGTGAATTCTCTCCATCACGTAGAAAGTTTAATTCCATTGTGTCACACTGGGAGTAATCAATGCCAGATCACACTTATTTCGAACCACCTCAGCAGCCTGGGTGCTGTGACTAGCCTTGTTCCAAGCAGCACAGCATTTGGCCAAGGTGCTTCTCATGATCTTTTTATACTGTGCATCATTACAAGCAGATTCAGCATCTTGCACGGAAACTAGATTCAATGTATGTGCTGCACATCTCAGATGGGGAGGCAGTGAATAGGTGTTCTCGCTTTGCCCTGACTGACTCAGCACGGCTGTCACGCTGTTGTAAATCACTTCACCATCATCATCTTCATCTTGGGACAGAATGCTTGTAGTCTCAGATCTCTCACATTCTGAGAAGACAGTGAAAGCCTTTAGAAAACTGCTGCCATTGTCAGTAATTGTTGCACACACCTTTTGATCTATCTCGTACTTGATGGGAATACTCTAAAATGTTGATGCTATGAGATCATATGTATTCCTCCCCTGTAATCTGTAGCATGACAAAGCAACTGACTTTCTTAGAAGTGTGTCTCAGTCAATCCAGTGGGTGCCGACACAAAAGCAACTACAATTTTGATGGGTCCAAATGTCAGCCGTAGTGTGCTGCATACTATCAACATCCGTGCTGGAAGAAGCTACAATCATGTTCTTCTCATTCGTAAGCATATTCATGTACTTTTCTATAAGATCATATATCTACCAAATCTCTGTTGTTTTTCTTAAAGTTAAATCACAGTCTCAAAGCAAAGTCTTTCTCACTGCATCATTATTAACACCACACACAAGCTGGTCTTTTATCAACTCATCTCTCAGTTCACCAAATATGCACGTTTTTGCCTGGTTTCTCAAGTGAGTTATATATGCTGCATATGTTTCATCAGGCTTTTGATATCGTGTATAAAAATAGTTACTTTCCACTGTAATATTCACTTGAGGGTTGCACATTTCTCTAAATTTATGTTTTAAGCACTCAGAGTCTACCCGCATTTCAGCTTTTACCGCAATATGGTAGTCTTCCCCCTTGTCTGCATAAACAGCAGGTGCAAACACAATGAATGTTGTCTCTGAATGGCTTCTGAAACAGCTAAATTGAGCAGAATAAATACTTTTGTATGCATGGAACCATAGAGCGAGGGGGGAGGGACACCCCCCACTTTTGCAGCACTTGCAACCATCCCAACTCATCATCACGTGCGCAATGACTGCATCTGTTTGAACTATTTTAACTGCAGTTTTGCCATTCGGGTGGATTTTTTTATTGCAGAGCTGGGGATAACGGATGTTACTGTATGCAGATCTAAGGTACAACGGCTGTTACTGTATGCAGAGCTAAGGTATAACGGCTTTTACTGTCTTCAGAGGTAGGGGTAGGGGTGTGTGTGTGTGTGTGTGTGTGTGTGTGTGTGTGTGTGTGTAAATGCCCCCAACAGGTGGCTAGAGGTACACAGGCTCAAATCCTGTACCTTGGGTGCATGTAAAGGAGCCTAAAGTCCCTAGCCACCATCACTTGTGAATTTATGCCACACAATTTTGTTCTGTTCCTCATTAAATCTCTGTTTTTTCAAGAGCAGTAAAAAAAAAAACCTTTTTTGCTAGCAGATTTCTAAGTTTATAAGAACAGTATTTGAAATGTGTCCCTATTTTGAGGCTGAATTATTATATATATATTATATATTATAATATATAATATATATATAATATTATATATTAGCCATTATTGGCTTTGTTCTGTATTTTTGTGCCAAGAGGTTGAGAGCTATGGTGATAAGTGAGAACTGAATTCACTAAATGATAGCCATTTAAGTTTGTCTTCCTGTCTTTCAGGAAACTGATTTAGCTTAGTGGTATGTTGCTCTAACTGTATTGCACAAGGTTCGGAGTTTAAGACTTGGCAGTGAAATGTACAGTGGTAACACAACATTTTATACAAACAACTTTCCAAATTATACAATCAATGTTTAAAATGTGTCCCTGGTGTTTGGTCTTTTGCCCCCCCCCCCCCAATTGAAAATAAGTGCAAGAAGCTGTGCAACATGCCTATGGCTTACACTACTGTGATTCTGTATTTGTATTTTATATTTTATATATATCTATATATATATATATATATATATATATATATATATATATATATTTTTTTTTATTTTTATTTTTTATTTTACATTTGTTGACCGGGCTAGTCCAGCTGGATATATGTCCATTTTCAGTGGAGGCCCGGGGAGAAAAGCTCCAACGAAATTTACAAATAATGCACAGTAATGGTCCAAACAAGTTAAAATTTTTAAAACATTAAGACAGAACATAAAATCTTTGGAGAGAGGCAAGTTAAAACAAAGTTGTAACATATATTTGCTATACAGATTCTAAGATATAAGTTTCTAATATGGAAAAATTAGAAAAAAGTAGTAAAAATATATATATATTTTTTTTATCTCTCTAGTGTGTTATGTGAGGAGGAGTTTAGGAGGGAAGGATACAAGACAGGTTAGTTTGGGTTGTTACAGGAGCAAAGCCAGTGCTTGTTAAGATGTGTCTTTAGCTGTTTTTAAGAGTGGAGGACTAGACAAAGATGAGATATCAGATGGTAGTTTGTTCCACATATGTCCAACAGAGTTAGAAAAAAGGCTATTGCCAGCCGAGTTATTGGGTATGGTAGTATTAACCAGTAGTTTGTTTGCAGAGCGTAGCTGTTTCAAGTTATTATATGGTGTAATGAGGTTGGAGAGAACAGGTGTTTTAGCAGGCTGATAAAGAATTTTGTGAGCAGTTAAGAGCTGTTGATAAGTCAGCCTGTTAGGAAGTTCCAGCCAGCCTAGTTGTTTTAGATTATGACAGTGATGGGTTCTGAAGAGAGATCCTGTGTGTTGAAGTAGACTGTTATCATGGAAATATTCTGAATAGGGCAGTTTTGTCATTATTGGTGCATGCATTTTGCTTTATTGCCTACTGAAAAATGTTCATACAATAAATTAAAAATGTGCTCTAACGTACGTCTAACAAGTGTGCTGTATTATACAAGTAATATCATTTCATAAAGTCAGGAAGGTGTATCAAAGAATGCATGTATGTTTTTGTTTTGTGCACAAGGGGCCTCTGATTTGAAAACAGCCCAACGGTAATCTTTATCCACCCCTGGCCAGATGTATTTTCTTTGGATGTGGTGTGGGTTTTAATGCTGTTTCAATGAATGTGAGTTTCAAGGGCAGAAACGTTTTAATGCCAAGTCTGTTTTCATTGTGAGATAGTATTGCCTTGTTTAGCAGATATCTGTTAGTGTTTGTGCATTGTGCTATAAAATGTAAAATAATAAAATCCAAATAATCATTGTAGAAGTAAAGCAGTATGCACACATTAGTGTTTATGGTAAATATGGTGAAATAGCCAAGTAATGGGACATTGGAATGGCTGCAGGGGGACTCTGGTGCTATTTTTTGGTTCCGTTCTTCAGTTTGCATTTGAAAGTTGGTATCCCACAATTCCATTGGCGTGGGTGGGGTTGTGTAATTGTGTATGAAAATTTTATGTTAATCAGAGAGTACAGATTTGTACTTATTTTTCATGAGCCTGAATGTTGTGGAGAGATGGATATATACCACAGAGATTACCACTGTTCCAGAACAAACTATCCATAAAAATAAAACAAAGTTCATCCATCCATATTCAAATGCAACTTGGATTTAAGGATGGGCAATAGAAAATATACTTCATGATTGGCCCTCCTGCCACAAATGGATAGAGGCAGTTCCTAAATGCTGCATCCCTTATATAGGTCCCCTCATGGGGATGATCACAGTTATTCCCACTAGGGCTAATATACAATTATCAGCCATGGGATAGGTAAGACCAATCAAAAAAATGTTAATTCAAGAATCAAGCACCAAAAGGGAATTGGCTAAGCTTAAAAAGTCCTCTAAGTGAACCTATGCTCTGGTAGTAAATAGTTATAAAAAATTGCCCTTTTTAGAACACTAAGTGCCCCTCTCACCCTCTGCCCCCCTCCCCCCCAGTCTTCAACAGCTTCCTGCGTCTCTGTTTGTATGTGCGTCTTTATCAGAAAAAGCAGCCTGTATAAAAATACAGTACTCTTGCTCAAACACTCTCCAGTTTTCAGTAATATTATTTTCAAACACAAGCGGATCAGGTCTGTGAAATCCCTCTGCCATGCCAAATAAGTGTCAAACACACACCAGCTACTTGTAATTATATTCAGCTGTACAACAGACTCTTTGAAATAACTGTACTCTTTGAAAAGACTGTACTCTATTACTGCCACACTGTTAACACTTTGCACACCTTAGATACTTTGAATAGCTTTAGTTATTGTGAAAAAGTAGTACATTGCAAAAAAATACAGTTGTTTTCTCTTTTTTGAACATTTTATATGATTCAGATATTCAAAATTCCAAAAGACAAACCACGTAAACCAAAAACGAGCTTCAAGAAGCAGTTCACTCAAGACGTTGTTTGATAAAACTATTGTTATTTACACAAGAATAAAAAATGTAGCACACGCTTTCGGAGTTTAGTGTGCAGGTTTTTGTATTTGTAATTGTATTTGTAACTGAATCCACTTGGTATAATTAATTAATTGAATTTGAGTGTATAAATTGAACTCACATAGTTACATTTTTTATTGTTGTGTCTGATGAAGGAGGGACACTGAGCCCTCCGAAAGCGTGTGCTAACATTATTAAATAACAATAGTTTTATCAAACAACGTCTTGAGTGAACTGCTTCTTGAAGCTCGTTTTTGGTTTACATGATTCAGATATTGTTTCAAATGTTTTTGTACAAGTGAGTGCATGCATGTGCCTTCTGAAGAAGGTTGGGCGCTGGGCAAGCAACTCAACAATGCAAAACTCCACTGCCACTTGTTCTGCAGACTGATGATCCACTATGGTGATCCCTAATGGGCACAGCCAAAAATAGAAGGTGACGACTAGTCTTTATAGCTAGAGAGTCACAGATAATTAAAACAAACCAGCCAGCAGCACAAGACCTACAAAAACCTATCACATTTTGTCTATTTTCAGCAACTAAAAATCGAAATCCAAAAATAATTTTAAATAGAAGAAAACAAAAAATTGTCAAGAGAAAAGTTGGTTGATCATAGATCTACCTGAAGAGTCCTCCTTGGTGCAATGGGTTGAGCATCAGGTGCTCAACTAATGAGTTTGATTCCAGCTGATAGTGGTATGAAGAACCAATGCCATTTATTAAACTGCAGGGTAAGGATATGATCTCAGGCAGGCTGGAATTGTGTTGGGGGGATGTTTTAGTGGGTGAGCGTCCCACAGTACCAGGGCAGGGGTGGAGTCTGGTCATCATTAGTGTTCACCTCCTTGCAGTGCTAAAAAATGAAGTAAATGTTGCTCCAGAATAATTCTAATGATCTATTATCAATGCTACGTGCTATGAGTTGTGCTAACATCATGTTGTAATTTTTTATCTAAATTGCCATTTCAAAAAGTGTCTATTACCTCCTAACATATGATTACTATCCATACTATACAGGGACATACCTATCAACTGCACCGAATTACTCAGTTTTTACAGAGTTTTGGGGTTCAAATAATGGGGTGCTATGATTCCCGAGTGGCACCCCTTCATTCCCGATTTTTTTAAAAATATTTTTCTTTCGCACTTTCAGAGCTGACATCATCCCGTGCGCGATGACATCAGCTCCATCAGCCTGTCGTAATTGAGCTCATTCAGCTCAAGGGCACACATTTCCGGCTGGCTGTGGAAATAACTATTTCTGGTACTGCCGTGCCCTGAACTGAACTGAACTGACTTAAGAATCAGACAGGTATTATTGTGTATAAATGAAGTGCTTCTCTCGCAGACTTATGTGAACTCGGTCAACTCGCTGCTTTTCCGTTAACTGAAGTCATTTGGTCATATTTGTTGAGCTCTTTCGCTAACTGAAGTTATTGTTAAGTTTCTCACTGCTTTGGTCGTATTTGTTGAACGGACTTGCTTGAAATGTTCTATATCTCTGTGGGAGGTTAGTGACTTGTTGAAAGTATTTCAAGAGGTTGGAAGAGGGATCAATCTGCTAATTTAATGAATTCTTTATGAATGTCATTAAGGTTTGGATTTAGTTTGAAGTCTTTATGATTTTCCTCATGGCTTTCACTGTGATAATTTAGAGTAAAATCTTGGCATACTGGCTGGTCAGTAGGAATAGGCTATTATTGTAGTTAGGGGATCTGGGACGATGTTTGAGAGATGTTGTTTATTATGGAAGTGGGAAATGTTATGGCCTTTATCAAATCAAGAAACTGTGTCGGTCATGTGTAGGGGCTAGGGGAAGATGATTTTGTTATTTTTGAATTGTGCCACGTGTTGTTACTTTTCAGAATGGCTTAGGAATATGACCAAGAGAGTTTGATATGAAGGTTAGTGTATTTACATTCCTCGATGGCTTATTTGCATTTCTTTTCTAGCTCATAAAATGTGTTCTGGTATTTAGAGCTGTTTGTTCACTACCATATTCTAATTTCTGCTGTTTAGTAGGGATTTTATTGATGTAATGCATGAGCATTGTGCCCATGTACCCTAATTTTAATGAAGGTGAAGTGTTTATTTAACATCAGTATTATACCAGCTGAATTAAAGCAGTGGAGAGTAACATTGGAATTTTGAGTTGTATTTGTGAGGTCAGTCAGCTTGCTTTTAGGTCAGAGATAACATCATCCTCTCTAGTTTTAGAAATTATTTTAAAGTTTAAAGTGTCATTGTGAAGGTGATCACTTATGCTGGGGAAGGTGGACAGACTTTATATAGACTGAAATGTGGAGCTTGGTCTTCTGGGGTTGATAAGTTCTTGGGTAAGGCTATTTTTGGCTGAAATGTTGATTTGTGGATGTTTTGATCCAAGTATATCCATGTTGAACTCTGCAGTGATGATGACTTTTTGTTGCTGCATAAGTTAAGTATACTGCTTAATGTTCCCTTGAAAAACATTAATGGATTCTGTAGGCGGTGTATAGACTGACTGTATATATGGCTTATTATAGCATTTAATGAAATAAAGGCTGATATCCATTTGGCTGCATTTCAAGTCACAAGAGCTTTTGACTTAAGAAAGAAGATGAAAACTTGATTTTTTTTAAATGATCAACATTGTTTCTCCACCAGTTTTAGGACTTATAGCTATTTGAACCATAGTAAGGGGCAATGATTGTTTAATTATACTTTTGTTATTGCTGATGTATCAGCATTATGTGCTGTTGTCCATGCTGAAGGTAAGTCTGCTTTACTTTATAATGCTTCACACATCAGTTGTGGATATTTAAAGATTGCCAAAATGTATTTAGCTGCTGGTGGGGAACTGATGTGTGTGTGTGTGTGTGTGTGTGTGTGTGTGTGTGTGTGTGTGTGTGTGTGTGTGTGTGTTAGCTGCTGCTGGGGAAAGTACAGTTGTGTACACCTACCATAAATGTAGATGTTAGAGTGTCTTCACTGTTGCAGTCATGACTGTAGGGTTCTCCCCTGCCGACAGGCAGTCCTCGGTCGGCCAGAATCCCAAAGTCCGGGTCCAGCGTCGGCTGTTCAACCATGCTCCCTGACGTCAGAGCGCCAGGATTACAAAGCTGACAGCCGATGCCATCTTCTCCAGTTTTTCTTGCCCCAGATGTCAGGAGTCCCAAAATGAGAAAGGTCCCACATCCTTTGCAAATACACCTCAGAAGAATGGTGAAAAAAGGAACCACACAAAAGTAAAAATAAGAGGGGACAGGAGGGAGGGAAACCCAGACTGCAACAGTGAAGACACTCGAACATCTACATTTATGGTAGGTGTACACAACTGTACTATGTTCATCATGTTTCACTGTTGCAGTCATGACTGTAGGGTAGAATCCCAAAGCAGAATGAAAGGGAGGTGGTCATAAAGTAGAAGGGGCGGCTAAAAGGCCCTGCAAGACTGCAGAGGCAAAGCCTGCCCTAGACTTAGAGTAGAGAGGTAGATTGTAGTGCTTAGAAAAAGTATGCACTGAACTCCAAGTTGCAGCTTCCAAAATGTCTTTGGTAGGAACTCCCCTGAAGAAGGCCACAGAAGTGGCAGCAGCTTTGGTGGAATGAGTCTGTATACTCTCTGGGATTTGTTTTCCATGGTGTGAACAACAAAATCTGATTCCATGAGCAATCCATTTAGAAATGGTCTGTTTTGAAATGGCTTTACCTTGGGAACTTGAAGCATAAGAAACAAACAATTGTTCTGATTTTCTGATGTCCTTGGTTCTGTCCAGGTAAAAACGTAGTTGTCTGTGTACATCCAAGGAATGTAAGATCCTTTCCCCTTTATTTTGAGGAGTGGGGAAAAAAGTTGGCAAGTGGATAGTTTGATTTAAAGCCACTTTGGAAACCACCTTAGGCATGAAGGTAGGATTAGTCCTCAAAGACACCCTGTCTTGATGAAAAATAATATAAGGTTCCACAGCCATAAGAGCTTGTAACTCTGAAACTCTCCTGGCAGAGGTTAGGGCTAACAGGATGGCTGTCTTCCAAGATAAAAACTTGATGTCAGAAGAGGCTGCAGGCTCAAAAGGAGGCAAGGTTAGTTTTTCCAAAACATAGTTGAGATCCCAAGCAGGAATGGGAGGAGATCTAGGAGGTCTTAAGTTCTTAGCTCCTCTGAGAAACTGTCTCATGAGCTGGTGGGAAAAGACTGGAGGGTCTGTATTATAATGAGCGGAAATAGCAGAGGCATGTATCTTAATGGAAGAGAAAGAGAGACCCTTATGTAAGAGATCTGTCAAGTAAAGTAAAATTAAAGGAATGTTCAGAAGAAGAGGATCAGAATCCTGAGCCTGCATCCAGGAACAAAATCTTTTCCATTTTCCTGCATAAGATTTTCTAGTGCTAGGACGTCTGGCTTCTAAAATGACATCCATAACCTGCTTGGGTAGGAGAGAAGAAATCAAAGGCCCTGGATTAACCAGGCCGCCAGGCTGAGAGTGCTGACATGGGAGTGTAGAACCTGACCCTGATGTTGGGACAGAAGGTTTGGAGTTTGTGGTAAGACCCAAGGGGGCTCCAGACATAGGTTTTTTAGAGTGGGGTACCAAAACTGTCAAGGCCAATTTGGGGCCAACAAGATTATCATCTTGGGCTTGTCCTGTTTGATCTTTAATAATACCCATGGAAGAAGAGGAAGAGGCGGAAAGGCATATCCCGACAGGTTTCTCCAACTGAAAGATAGTGCATCCACTTTCCAAGCTAGTTTGTGGAAAGTCCTAGTGCAAAAATTCTGTAGCTGATGATTGAGATGGGATGCAAAGAGGTCTATGTGAGGACGTCCCCAGACTGCTGTTATCATCCTGAATATTTCGGTGTCCAGCATCCATTCGTGTGGATCTGAAAGGTTTCTGCTCAGACGGTCTGCCAGAGTGTTTTGCTTCCCTGGTAGAAACTGAGCTTGATGGTCCAGATTGCAAGCTAGAGCTGTGTTCCATAGATCCATGACTAGTCTGCAAAGGGGGTAGGAATGAGATCCCCCTTGCTTGTTTATGTACCACATAACTGTGGTGTTGTCTGTCCGTATTAGTAGTTGTCCTGGTTGTAGAAGATTCCTGAAGGCCATTAGAGCTTTCTGAATGCCTAACATTTCCTTTAAATTGATATGCAGGTGCTTCTGATCCTTTGTCCAAAGGCCCTGCAGACAGTTGCCCTGAAAATGGGCTCCCCAAGCATAATCCGAGGCGTCCGTGGTTAGAATCTGAGTGGCAGGAGGCAGACAGAAGGGTTTCCCTTTGTTTAGAGTACATGCCCTGGACCACCAAAGGAATTCCTTTTGAAGGCAAGGCAGGACGGAGATCAGTATGTCTAAACTGTGGCAATGCTGAGACCATACACTTTTTAAGTACCACTGTATTTTCCTCATGTGTAGTCTTGCATATGGTACGAGAAGGATGCAGGAGGCCATGTAACCCAAAGCCTGCAGGAATCTCCTTGCAGATAGCTGAGTTAAAGTTGCCAAGGTTTTGAAAGTTGAAGCCAGCTGTAATTGTTTTTCGGATGTCAGAAATGCCATCTGGGTTGTGGTTTAAGAAGAGCACCCAGAAAAGTTATATGTTGTGAGGGTGTCAAATTTGACTTTTTTATGTTTACAGAGAATCCTAGGAACTTGAGGAGGTTCTGTACAAATTCTAGATGCTGGAGTAAGACATCCTTGCTGTCTGCCTGAATTAGACAATCGTCCAGATAAGGGTAAATTTGAATTCCCTTGTGTCTGCAGTAAGCTACTACTGGTGCCAGGCATTTGGTGAAGACCCTGGGTGCAGTAGACAATCCAAAGGGCAGCGCAGAGAATTGAAAGTGCCTTGATCCGGCCTTGAACCTGAGGTATTTTCTGCGTTCCTGCCTGATGGGAATGTGTAAATATGCCTCCGTTAAATTCAAAGTTATCATCCATGCATCTTTGGATAGCATTGGAAGTAGCTGCTGTAGAGTAAGCATCTTGAATTTTGGAATCTCTAGAAAGGTGTTCAAGACTGACAGATCCAGAACGGGTCTCCATGAGTTTTGCTTCCTGGGGACTAGAAAGAGCCTTGAGTAAAAACCTTGTCCCATCTCTGAAAGTGGAACTAGTTCTATGGCTTTCATAGCCAAAAGAGCTTCCACCTGGTGTAAGGCCTCTGTCCATTGATGTTTTGGAAGGTCTGGCCATCCGCTTGGCCTTGGCAGGGTATGAAAATGGAATTTGTAACCTCTTGAAGCTACTACATCCAGAACCCACTTGTCTTGGGTTATATGACTCCAATTTTGATAAAAAAGAGAGAGTTTTCCACCGAGAGGGGCTTCCAGGCAAGAAGTTCCTGCAGCCCAACAGAGGGAGTCATTGAGTCTGTTTCCTATGAGTTTGTGACCTGTCCTCTCCTCCCCTAGGGGTGGAAGCAGTCTACTGTCTTGGTCTATAAGAAGCTTGTGTTTGAGGCCTTCCTCGGGAGCGTCTATATCTACCCCACTGAGGCCTGTCTGAAGTGGGAAAGGACCAATTTTTAGAAGGCCAATTCCTGCTAAATCTTGGTGGCTGTACTTGTAAGAAATCTTTAACTGTTTGCATGGATTTCGCCTTATCCTCCATCTTTTTAATCACCTCTTCAGCTTTTAATCCAAACAAAACATTATACTGAACAGGAGCATCCAATAATTTAGCTTTTACTTGTTCTGGCAAATTTTGTTCCTTTAGCCATGCATGCCTTCTAATAACTGTGCTGGAGGCAGCAGCCCTACAAGAAGCCTCCAAGGCATCAAATCCACAGTGTAAACCATGCTTCCCAACTTGTTCAGTGGCATGCAATAAGTCATGTAATTCCTTATCATCTGCACAGGCAAAAATGGAAGTAAGCTTTTGTTTTAAAACAGACAAGAGAAATTGCTGGTATTTCAGCATTTGAAACTGACAGTTTAAAGCCCTAATGGATAAAGTAGCAGAAATGTACACTTTTTTGCCCCATCTTTCTAAAGATCTAGAATCCTTTTCAGTGGGAATGGGGTTTTGGCAGAAGCGGCCTTAACTCCCTTAGGACCCTGAGAAATGGTTTCAGGGTGAGCAGAAGGGTTCTTGTATAAAAACTGGTGGGAATCAGGAACCCTGTAATATCTATCAGGCTTAACAGGAGCAGGAGGAAAAGAGTCAGGGGTTAAGTTAGCCTCCGAAAAAGCATCATCCACAATATCCAAAACAGGAGGAATAGCCAGGGGTCTATGTTGGGGGAGAAGAAGAAAATCCCTTAGTCTTTTCTTAGATTCCGAATACTCCTGTCCTTCCCAGTGGAAATGTTCCCTCATTTCATGCAAAGTACCCTTCTGCTCACCCTGAAACCATTTCTCAGGGTCCTAAGGGAGTTAAGGCCACTTCTGCCAAAACCCCATTCCCACTGAAAAGGATTCTAGATCTTTAGAAAGATCAAATCATGTAACTGGACAAAACTAAAGTTCCTTCCCCTTGATGAGGCAGTGTCATCATTTAACAATTCATTCCTTACTATACTTGACTCACATGCCCCTAAACGCTCAATAAGAATTAAAACTCAACTAGCACCCTGGCTAACAACAGACACCAAAACCAAAATAACAACTAGAGACAAAGCGTGGGATAAATGGCACACTACCAAACTACCCCTAGATCGTATCAAATTCCAACAACTTAGAAATGAGACTAAAAAAGCCATCATACTAGATAAGAAAAATTACTTCTACAATCTGCAACATAAACATCAGAATAACCCTCAAAAGTACTGGGCAGGCATAAATAAACTTCTCCAACCAGGCAAATCCACTACTCCGACCCCAGGAACATTATCTGACAAGAGCCAAGAAGATATAGCCAATTCATTCAATACTTTCTTCACAGAAACCATCCAGTCATTAGCTAACCAACTTTCTCCTCCCCACACTTCTATAAACACTATACCCGACTCACCACTCTCTTTTAACTTCCAGCCAGTGTCCACATTCTTTATCAGATCCCTTTTGAAAAACTGAAGCCAACCACCCTTTCAGCCGATCTTCTGCTGGCTGAATACCTGCAAATTGCTGCAGATGTCGTAGCCTACCCTATCTCAATCCTAATTAACAGAACCATAACCGAGGCCTCAATCCCCTCAATTTGGAAAAGATCCTATGTTATTCCACTCCACAAAGGAGGTTCATCCACAGAACTATCCAACTATAGACCTATAGCCATACTATCACCACTTGCCAAAATTATGGAAAAGTGCATGCACAACCAACTAATGCTCTATCTAACCCAAAATAAACTACTCACAGACTCTCAACATGGATTCAGACCCCATCATAGTACAACCACTGCCCTCCTCTCTTTACTGAAAACATTAATCTTAACCAGAATAATAAAATTATCCTCCGCTCTCTTCCTGGACCTATCGAGAGCCTTCGATATGGTAAACCATCAGTTACTTCTATATACTTTAAAAACCCTGTATCTAGATACTCCAGCCCTTGACTGGTTTCAAGCTTACCTCACTGGGAGACAACAAGCAGTAATGTGGCAAAACAAGCTCTCCTGCCTACTACCAAATACCATAGGAGTTCCTCAAGGTTCCATATTAGGACCTCTCCTCTTTTCAGTCTTCATAAACGACATCCAAACAGTCATCCCTGAAGCCACCTGCATTCAATATGCAGATGACTCGACTATAATATGTTCCAATGCCTCTCTTGCAAATCTACTAACTACCACCCAACATAGCTTCACCAAAGTTGAAAACTGGCTTGCCAACCATCTCCTGATCTTAAATCCAAACAAAACCAAGTTACTTCTCTTCTACCCAACCAATAGATCTCAGACTGAAAACTTCACTATAAAATCCAATAATGGGACCATCATCTCCCCAGACACCTATACAAAGCTATTAGGAGTAAACATTGACAATAAACTCAGATTTGATATACATATCAACCAAGCCATTAAGTCAGTCAACAAGAAACTTGGGACCCTATATAGAATTAAAGCCTTCCTTACCCCGAATGCCAGGGCAGCCACAGCCCGTTCACACCTTCTCTCTACCCTACTATATGCCTCTCCTGTCCTCACTCACCTTAACAAATCTGATCTGGCCAAGCTCTCATCCTGCTATAATCACATTGCCAGGTTCGTTACAGGCCTACCCTACAGAACACACCACTGTACTAACCTGAAAAAGCTTGGATGGATAGAATTCCCACACCTTCTTCACCAGTCCCAACTCATAGAGGCCTTCAAAATCCTTAAACAACCTGAGAATACCCCAGCACTAAAAACTTAATGACTCCCTACTCCAATCTAAGCTGCCTTCGCTCAGCAAACAGACTCCTTGTCCAAACAACTAAATCTCTCAACCTAGGTGGTGACGCTATTTGCCAACACCACTGGTAAAATATGGAACTCTCTCCCAAATAACATCACACTTGCAACTTCACTAAGTCAATTCAAAAATAGTCTAAAACTCCACTTCAAGTCACACTGGCTATGTCCTTGCTCAAACCCAGACTAGCTCTGTGCCATTAACTAAAACATAAACAACTAGCTAAGATGATAAGTACTTTGTATACTGTGATAAAGAAATATGTATCCTGTCTAACTCTATGTCATTATACTGCCTACCATCCTTGCTAATATGTTATTAATGTTACATTTGTAGTAATCTCAGAAATAGTAATGGCAGTCTTGTACTTGTATGTAAATAGCCTATGATTTTGTTAAGTTCTTTCAGCTCATTTACTGTACCTAATTATCAATGTAACTCTGTTGGAGCTTTTCTCCCCGGGCCTCCACTGAAAAAGGACATGTATCCAGTCGGACCATCCCGGTTAACAAATGTAAAATAAATAAATAAAAATAAATAAAAGAGAAATCCTCAGAGGGAGAAGCTGAAGGAATGGATTCCTCAGCATCAGAATCCTCATAAGGAGGGAAAGAATATTCCTGGTCAGAAGAAGAAACTGAAGAAACAGAAGCCTGATCAGAGGAATCATAATAAACTTCCTGTCTTGGCCTTTTATCTGGAGGGGGATGTGAACCCCTAATCATAGTAAGTAAATCCTCCGCCATCTTGAGTAACTGTTTCTGGGACTTGGGAGCTGGTTCAGAAGAGGCCTGTGTTGCAGTCTTTGATTTAGAAGGAGTCTTTGCCTTTGTCTTTGGCTTTGCCTTTATTAGAAGCTGAGTAGGCCTGAAAACCCCTTCGGAAGCCGGTACCTGCACAGCGGCTCCGGACCCATCCGAAGGAGCATTGTCCGAAGGTCCTGCAATAGAAATATTCAAAGGCCTGGTTGGCTCCTCGTGAGAGTCCGTTTTGGCCATCGGTTCTGAAATGGCCGACGACAGGGGCTGCAAAAGCGCCTCAATGACGACGGCCGAACCTGAAGCTGGCTCCGCTTGTGCGATATCGTCAGATTTGGACCTCAGAGGCCTGTCTTTATCCTTGCGACGTTTGTGAACTCCGGTAGCCGGAACCGTATCAGACGACATTTTGTAGTTAAAGCGCCTACCGAAGTAATGAAAAGCAAAATCGTACCTTTGTTTAATTGTACGTTGATTGAATCTAGCACAAAACCGACAACTAGCTACGTCGTGGTCAGGGCCTAAGCAAGGAATACAGTAAGAATGAAAATCCTTATGAGGTACTTGCTTCCCACATGAAATACAATTATTAACTTTTTCTGACATCGGACTGGAGCAAGAAAAAGTTTCCCCAACGGGGTACTTAGCTTTGAGTGGAGAAGAAAGTCTTCGGACTGAAGTTTATCAGAAAAAATAGTCAGGAGTCAGCCGACCGGCACTTGCGAACTGCTTTCAACGCACAGCAAGAAAGACTGGAGAAGATGGCGTCAGGTGTCAGCTTTGTACTCCTGGCGGTCTGACGTCAGGGAGCATGGTTGAACAGCCGACGCCGGACCCAGACTTTGGGATTTTGGCCGACTGAGGACTGCCTGCCGGCAGGGGAGAACCCTACAGTCATGACTGCAGCAGTGAAACACGATGAACATCTGGTGTGTGTGTGTTAGCTGCCGCTGGGGAAATGGTGTGTGTGTGTGTGTGTGTGTGTGTGTGTGTGTGTGTGTGTGTTAGCTGCTGGTGGGGAACTGGTGTGTGTGTGTGTGTGTGTGTGTGTGTGTGTGTGTGTGTGTGTGTGTGTGTGTGTGTGTGTGTGTGTGTGTTAGCTGCTGGTGGGGAACTGGTGTGTGTGTGTGTGTGTGTGTGTGTGTGTGTGTGTGTGTGTGTGTGTGTGTTAGCTGCTGGTGGGGAACTGGTGTGTGTGTGTGTGTGTGTGTGTGTGTGTGTGTGTGTGTGTGTGTGTGTGTGTGTGCGTGTGTGTGTATGTATGTTAGCTGCTGGTGGGGAACTGGTGTGTGTGTGTGTGTGTGTGTTAGCTGCTAATGAGGAACTGCTGTGTGTGTGTGTGGTGAGAAACTGCTGTGTGTGTGTGTGTGTGTGTGTGTGTGTGTGTGTGTGTGTGTGTGTGTGTGTGTGTGTGTGTGTGTGTTAGCTGCTGGTGGGGAACTGGTGTGTATGCGTGTTAGCTGCTGGTGGGGAACTGGTGTGTGTTTTAGCTGCTGGTGGGGAACTGGTGTGTATGTGTTAGCTACTGGTGTGTGTGTGTGTGTCAGCTGCTGGTGGGGAACTGGTGTATAAGATCAGTATTTGAAAGTTGTCCTTATTTTGGGGCTGTATTCCCCCATTATTGGCTTTGTCCAGGTTTTTTGTGCTAAGAGGTTGAGAGCTATGGTGAGAAGTGAGAACTGAATTCACTAAATGATGGTCATTTAAGCTTCAGTCCTCCTGTCTTTCTGGGAACTGCTGATTTGGCATTGTGGTATGTTGCTCTGACTGTAGTGCACATCCTGGGTTCAAGACTTGGCAGTGAAATACATGGTGGCAACACATTTTATTCTAACAACTTTCCAAAATTATATAAGCAATGCTTAAAATGTGTCCCTGGTTTTTGGCCTTTTGTCCCCCCCCCCCCCAAACAAAATGAAATTGAAAATAAGTGCGAGAAGCTGCATAAGATGTCTATGGCTTACACTACTGTCATGCTCTTTCTCTCTCTCTCTTTCTACACACATATATATATATATATATATATATATATATATATATATATATATAGTCTGTTCTTCAGTTTGCGTTTGAAAGTTGGTAACCCACAATTCCACTGGAGTGGGTGGGGTTATTTAATTATGTATGCAAATTGTATGTTAATCATTGTACAGATTTGCACCTGTTTTTCATGGGTCTTGTCCAGATTTTTGATGTTTCCAGGTTGAGAGGTATGGAACATGTATGTCTTTCTATGTAAGCAGACAGTTATTCAGCGCAGTGGCATAGCTAGCTAGGGGGACGATTTACTCTTTTAGCATTGTTATTTGTGATATTTTAGCAGTGCTCAGACAGTTAATTCCAGTCACTCCATTTTAGAAGCTCCCAGAAGTCTATTCAGAAGAATGTATGCGTATTACGCATCTATTTAAGCAAACAGTTACAGTTTAACATTTACAGTCTATTCAGAAGAGCAGAAACATAGCTAGCTGGGGGAGGATGATTTATTGATATTTTGTGTGTTATACAGTGCAGTGGCATAGCTAGCTAGGGGAGCAATTAGCAATTTACTGGTGTGTGTGTGTGTGTGTGTGTGTGTGTGTGCGTGCGTGCGTGTGTGTGTGTGCACCTTTGTGTTATGCTATGGACACCTGCATTGCTTACTTGCACAAGATGGTAGAGCTTATCTGATCAGTCGTTCAAGCTGCTGACATAAGCAATTCCTGGTCATAATATTGTATTTAACTGAACTCAATTCACATCACACTTTTACTCATACATTACTAATTTATAACAGTGCTACACTTATACATAAATAGGGGGTCAAAGACTAAAAACATGTAGAAAGCAGAAGGCAGAGTTCATTGTTATGTCACTCTAATGTACCACTTGCTTTGCTGAGATAGACTGAACTGCACTTTTCAGGCTTAATATGATAACATTAATAGCAACAGAGATGAATTAACTGGTCTGTGCTGGTCTGGACTGATGCAGTATCATCATATTTTGGCTGTCTGTTCTTAGTTTGCTTTTAAACGTTGGTATCCCACAATTCCATTGGAGTGGGTGGGGTTACATAATTAGGTATGCAAATTTTATGTTAATCAGTGTACAGATTTGTACCTATTTTTTAGGGCCTTTGTCCAGATTTTTGATGTTTCCAGGTTGATAGGTATGTATAGGGACCCCAGAAGTTTTACATCATTCTTTAGGAGGCTATATCACCTATATCGAGAACCACTTGTTTAAGCAAAAGTAACGCACATTTAAGTTACTAAAAAAATAATTTATTACTGTTAATAGTTACTATTTTGAAAAAGTAACTAGTTATATTACTAGTTATTAGAAATTGTAATATATTACAGTAATATATTACATATTGGAATATATTACTCCCATCACTGCAGTCCATTTTATCCCCACTCATGAACAAGACGCAACAAACTTAGACTTCTTCACTTGATGTAGCAGCTCTTCCCTCATGCTTGAAAATAAGACAATTTTTTTCTTAGAGAAAGCTATGGTCAGATTTGGAGATGATGATTTCCATCCCAGCTATTTCACATTCAACAGAAAGCTGTTCCAATGCATTCCAGTGAACACAGCAAATTGAGGCCAAGAGGACAATAACTGCAAGCAATACAGCTGCAAACATCATAAGGCTGGACTCAATAATCTACAAGCCGCAGTTGCAATTCAACATCTTTTTCCATGAACATCACAACCAGGCCTGGATACACAGCACAACCTTTGTGTAATTCTATACCCATGGTGAATGTATTTAGCTTATCAGTGAAAATGCTGACATACCTCTTACTTTACACATAAACAGATTGAATGGCATGCAACAACAACCCTGAGACCTCCTATTATTGTAAAGCCTTCTACAAGACATTCTGTGGTAGCTAATCATATAACTTCAAGTCCACAAAACACATGTACACACTTCTGGCAGTCGCCAACAACTCTTTAAATATTCACGCAAAGACCAAACTGATCCAGTATTTTAGAGGCATTGCAATATAATGCAGTACATAGCATCTGTTCTATTCCTCCTGAATCAGAGACTCACAATGACACAAAGCCTCTTTTCCAGTAAGTTGGCAGAGACTTTCATAGAGAGGTTAATGAGTGTTTTCCATCTGTTACTGGAGCAGACATTTAAGTTCCTCCGTTTGAAAATGCTGACCAATACCCAAGTCTCCGTATCCAGAAGCAGTGTCAGCAGCTTCCATGAAACATTAAATAAGCACATTAACCATGAAATCACATTTCCAGTAGAATTTCATATGGTCATTCAGTCTTGCTACCTCAGAAATTTGTAATTGCTTCACTGAGCTCATCTAAAGAAATAAACCCAATCCCTAGCCTGAATGATGTCATACCTATGAGCTGCAGGACTTTCTGAAACTGTTTTTTCTACCTTCCAATAAAATCTACAGTTAAGGTCAGCTTTTTCCCACCTTTGCTGAGAATACCAGGATAATTCTCTTCCATTTACGGCTGTATAGTTTATCAGAACCAATGAAAGACCATAAATAATCATTGTCTACAGCACTACCAAATTCCTCCTTCACCTTGGCCTTCACATCCATGTTGGTCTTATCCATGTCCTGATCAGTCAGCCCCAATAGGTTTGATGGAAGAGCCCCCTGCTAGTATTGCAGGGTAGACCTCTTTCTTTAACCTGATGGTTTTCACCACTGTTGGTGTTCATAAGAAGTTGTAGGGTACTGTTATGACAAGCACAGACTACCTTTTTCCAAAGCCCCTTTGTGTTGTCTTGAAGAGAGTCCTTTTCAACTCCATATCCACATCTTCCACCATTGCACAGGAGAAGCACTCCCAGAGATGAGATTCAGAACACATTCCACTCAGAAGCATTTGGAAAACACTCCTTTGATATCCTTACAATGCATGTGCAATTCTGGGCCTGTTCAACTGTTGTCTTGGGCATTTGATCCCCTCACAACTGTGTGGTGATCAGCTGATAGTTCAGTACCACTTGTGACCCAGCTTTACACCACACACAGACTCATTTCTGATGACATCACTACTATGTCAATCAATGGCTTTGGTCCAAGGCGTACTGGTACTAGGTGCAATAACAATTAACCAGTTTTATACAGATTATGCAAGCCATTCCTGCCACGTGTGCCTCCCCAAACATGGCATCTCCATTACTCGCCACATAAGTGTTGAAATGTCCCAGCAGGGCTACAGAGTCAGTAGATGATATCCACTCATGCACCACATGTATACTTTTCAAGATGGCCATCAGCATCCAAACAGCTGATGGCTATATATGCAAAAAAGACCCAAACAATCCAGAATTTGACACTTCTGGCATTAGCTCTTCACACACAGCAATATACAACAGAGAGAAAGAAGAGAGCGAGAGAGAGACAGACAGAAGAAAAAGAATGCCAATACAAAAAGATACCAGATAAAAATACTTAAAGTGTATTTAAGTTTAATTACCTTCTGTGGTTGAATTGTGTAGGGCACCAGAAAAAGAAAATGACTATTTAATGCATTTAAGGCTGGCTTAGTTTTACCCAGTGTATGACTATCACCACATGTGTGGTCATTCATGTTTTAGATGTTTAGGTTACTCAACATTACATTATCAGAATCTCTTACAAATCCTTACTTTTTCTACTTAAAATGTGGTGACTGTACTAGTGAAGCATTTTCATTTTATATTTTTCTATATTAATTCTCATTTTTATAAGTTATACACTGAATGGTGCTGGTTAAAACATATAACAGAACAGAACATCCTGAATCCATCCATCATTCCATCCATCCATCCACCCATCCATTCTCTACCCCTTTTTTCATTTACATCAAAAGGTTCTCTGGCTCAATTCTTGGCTGAGGTGCCTTCTGTGCAGAGGCTGCATGTCTTCAACCCTGTGTTCATGTGAGTTTCTTCCAGGTGCCCTGGTTTTCTCCCACATTCTAAAGACATGCAGTATGTGGATTGGACACTCTAAATTGGCCATAGGTATGAGTGTGCATGTGAACGTGCAGTATGGAAGAACAACAGCGAGAAGGCTAGCAACCCAGCAGTGTGAAACATGGATCTAGATGATTGTCACTGTTAAATAACACCAGGAATTTTACTTCTGAAACATATTACATGCGATGACATGCGAGAAAATAAAATGTAAGGTAGCATAGTGAGGTGATGCTGTTCTGTCAGTTAGTCATAGGGGAGCTTGGGGAATGTCTTTACTTAGCTACTGTTAACCAGGTAGGCAGGCTGGTCAATAGACCCTTCTCAAAAAAGACCCAGGCTCCGTGAAGAGCATGGAATAAATAACTGAACAGTAACACAATGCATACAATACCAAACATAAATATAATACAGTACATAGCTCAGGACCATAGTGTGTGACTATGGAGATGAGGGTGAAGACAGAAGTCCTAATTTGGTTGAAAAAAACCTGAACCACTTTCACAATGAGGAAAAATACATTATCACACCTATTCCACCCTTTACAGTTCCCTCCATTGTGGCAATCGAACAGACAACAGACAAGTTTTACCCACAAAGGGGAGACACACAGGGAACAATCTCAATTAACCCCAACAGTAAGAGCAGGCAGAGGATGTGGAAGAAAAAAAGATAAAAAAGGTAAGGAATGTTTTTCCCCCTAAGTTGGAGTATCCATTTATTACTGTGGATGGGGTGATACATGAACAGGATAACTGAAGTATTTAATTATAGTGACATAAAACTCAATAGTTTGCATTTTTCAATTTTTCATTTTCTTTCTTTTGTACCCTCAAAGTCATTGAATATCAGTCAAAACTCTTACAAATATTAAATTATTTTTGAGGAAAATTAATTTGGATATTATTTTTATCTCACAGATATCTTTGGCTAGGATGAATGAATTTAAAAAAGAAGAGTATGTTTAACCCAGCCTTATATGGTACATTAAAGAATTTTGAGAGCATTATTGAATACAATATTAGGATGTTGGGATATAATAAACCCAGAAAGTATTTTAACTTGAATGTTGATGGACAATTACTTTCATTTTTAGCCAATAAAAAAGCCATTCATATCATGAAACCAGATAAGGGGGAGGTATAGTGCCTATGGATACCTTGACTACCTAGGTAAAATGATGAATGCCTTATACACCGGTGATGCATGTGTATTTGCTTCTAGAAGCAAAGTGCATGCAGAATATCATAAAACTAATTTCATAATAGAATATTTATTATTACAGAAGATTATACATATGGATACATAGGAATTTCTTTATGTTAAATAACAGCAGAGTCTAGCTATATTTGGAATTCCCAAAGTGCATAAGGAGGTTATGTATCCCCCATGCCTGGTTGTGGATGCTAACAGTTCAAAAATATATCCATTTGAAACTAAAACAAAATATATGTACATGTGTATATATATGTACATGTATATATATATATATATATATATATATATATATATATATATATATATATATAAAAAAATCTCTTGGGATTTTTTGGTGGATAGATTTAATAGTATTACTTTTAAGGAAGATGTATTATCTGTTACCATGGATGCAGTCAATGTTTTCACGGCAATCCCTCACATACAGGGTATGCAATGGTTTGAAGAAGCTTTATTAAATTATGAATTCTTGGGAGAGAGGCATTACAGTATTATGTGAACTAGTGCAGTATTAAAAATTATTTTGTATTCTTTGAAGGGGAATTTTTTAAACAAAATAGTGATATAGCTATGAAGGCAGCTTTGCAGCTCGTGCCCCCAGTTTTGCTAATTTAGTTTTATTCATATGGGAGTGTAAATTTACCATGAAATCCCCCCTTTACAGTCCAGGTTATCTGTATACCAGATTTTTAGATCTGTATATTATGGACTGGAAATAAAGATGAACTACTTCACTTTATAAACTATATAGAGCATGCTACATCATTTTTTTAACTTTACCTATCAAATTCATGAAAGTGAATTACAATACTTAAGCATATGGAAACTAAAAAATACAGCTCTAGAATATTTCATAAACCCACTTTTTCATATTCCTACTTAAACTACACAAGTGAACACCCTGTATTTCAGAAGGAGAATATAGTAAAGGGTAAATTTATTTGGACATCTGTGGAAGAGTGCAGCTCTTTCTATGTTGGGAAATCAAAAGGACACTTAAAAATGAAGAGCATGTATATGATATAACAAAAGGAGTTGATACAAATGCCCTATCCAAACATCTTAGAGTACGTAAAATGGGGGGTTGCATGTTTTTGTCCTTGAACAGATGCCTAAAGACCCACAAGGAGGTCAGTGGGAGAATAGGTTAGAATACTAAGAACTGTATTGACAGTAGGAACAAATATAGATCCTGGTTTGAATGACCAAGTTTCCAGAGTACCACTGCTAAAGCTAAGGGCGGCAAGATTATAGTCCAGTGACTCCAGCCTTTTACACTGGATTTGATCAGAATGTTCCATAGGGCATAGCATATGTTTATGTGGCATGGTTAAAGAATTTTTTTTTTTTTTTAATGCAGTATTTTTTAAGAATTGTAGATTTTTTTTTTCTTGCTTTAGTATGCATTTTCATATTTATTTCATTTTTTTTTTGTATTTGCTTAATATGTCAGAGGACACTGAATTGTATATGATGGTCCTGTCTTATACAATTGATTTTAGACAATGTGTTCATGAACCTTTAAGAATAGTTTTTAGTTCAGTTTGATTGGCATGGGCTGATATATTTATTTATTTAACTGACCAATGAATTTCAATGAATTTCAAGAGGTTGGTTATAGAAATATTGGTTTATGAGTATGTAATTAGTTCTAATGAAGTGCTGTATATGGTAAAGAGCAAAATAGTTAAACTATTAAAGCTTTCTGTGTGCATTCCATGAGTCAAGTTTGTTACTATCATATCATTGTGGCTGACAGTGTAGTTTTGTGTCAACTCCCTTGGCCATTTTGGGTGCTTGTTCTGGTTTTCACTGTAGGAATTTACATCTTTTTTGATGATATGCTAAATCACATTTGTGTGTAAATTTTATCTAAGAACACAGAATATATTTAGGAACTAGGAGAATGCCTGTTGTGGTCTTTGATCATCCTTCTAAACAACATACCATCGTGGAGTATTCTTCTGCCCAACATAGTGATCTGTATTAAGGACAACGTCTCCACAGTCAGCCTGGGGGTGATATGAGTTTGCTTACTGGAACATGTATTATAGTTATATGTTCGCATTTGTCCACATCTCTTAGCATTCACATGTATATAGTCCTTTTAAAAATGAAAAACAGATTAACGTCCAGTGTGTTCCAGATTTAAATGACTTTGGCATCTTTTATTGAAGCTGATAATATTTTATTTGCTTTATAACTGGACAAGTGAGTGAATTCAAAGGGCACTTTTCACCCATGGCCCAGGACAGTACAATGAAACAGAAAACTAATAATATTCTAAGGAATATATATGTAGCTGTGCCTGCAGTGAATAAAAAGATGTATAATAAATATCCAGAATAATTAGCGGGTAAATCCTCATTGAAAACTGATTGAGAAATGAAGTAGAAATGTAGTAAATGAACAGTAGAAAAACAGTGAACCAGCACTCTTATACTGACTTTGAAGAATGTTGTTAGACAGAAATAGGTCAGAGAGTAGAGGAGGAAGAGGGAAGAGAAAAGGAAGTGGAGGATGCAAATGATGGAAGAACACTTGACTTGAAATGATAAGTTTGTAGGTGAAAGACGAAAATGAATCTATAAAGGGGGCACTTAAAGAATGAAGCCAGTGGCGCTGTTTATTGTGCATACTCACTTTTGAAGACATTTGTTCATAAACAAATACTAGGGTATCAGTCTTCAGACTATTACAAACCAAGCCAATAACCAGAACTCAGAATCAAATCCTGCACCTTGTATTTGTGAGGTATGGATAAACAACCCACACATAATCTTTAACTTGGAGAGTTTAGGGAAGTGTCTAAACTCAGAATGGTACTGAGGGACTCCAAGGGAGCTTGTCCCAAGAGGAGCTCCTATCAGCAGACCTGAGGTTGGACTAGAGTTGCTGAAGATTAACATTTTGCTCAGCTTTTCTGCATGACTTGTAGGCCAATTCCTTGGTGGTAAATGAGGAAGCAAGTTTGGAGGGAGACTATCCTCAAGTGAGCAGTTTATGGGGAAAGGAATGACAACTATTCCTGGCTTTCTTTAATGGGAAACAAGGCTGATACAGCAGTTAAACCTACACATATTATTTTAAATGACTTGCAGTACAGAAGTGTACTACCAAAGAGAGTACTGAATAAAGACAATAAATCAGTTGTAGAATTATTACTCACAGACCACTGGATTGTCTTGCATCTGTCAGCAGTAAGTTGCTGACTTCTACAAGTTTCTGCATATGAATCGAAATCTCTCAGAGGGATTAAACAAATTAAAGTATTTGAGCTATCGGACTGCTTAATTTGAGATATCAGAATGTCTACAAACACCAATGTTACTTTGGAATTTTCCAAACATGTCTTGAGTGACAGGCAGCAGTGCCTTAGTTTTTACACCTTGTTTTGGAGTTGCTAGTCTGCTCATCTGTTAAGATCTTGTTGAAAATAAATGTTAATGAGAATCGAAGACCCAGAATGCCAAGTGATGGCAATTCTTTGCATACGTAGCCAGAAGGCAATAACTATACTATGAGGAGCACAAAACTATGTCATAATAATTCTACTGTTCACGTGTTTCTAATTACTGATGTAAGTGGTTAGCAGCAAGCATCTTCAGAATCATGCACAGAACAAGGGAGATGGGTCTGTGTTAAGAGGGTTGGAAGGAGGCAATAGGAGCCCTCAGTATTAAGACAAACACGGACTTCTTCCTAGTAATCTTTGTGTATCACTTCTGGATAAAATAAGACTGAAAGTATGCAGGGATAATTGTTTTTTTTTTTATTCGATCAACATGATTCATACATTAGTACAAATTCATGTATCAGTTGCAACTTTTTTTAAATAGTGGCATACATCTTTATATGTTTCTTAGAAAGTCATTTTGATATTATACAACACTATTCCACACATAGATATCCATATTTTACATGAAACAAAATTAAAGCTTGTACACCCCTTTTTGCTATGCATGTTTAAAAAATTCACAAATCATATCTTCATTTAAATATTTGATGTCACAAACACAGTATTGCATAATACAGATAAAAACATATTCCAACATATTTAATTATTTACACATGCATGATTGTTTCCAAACAGCCACATAAATAATTTATTTCAATCAGACTTTTACACCACATATAACCTTTTACAGGAATATGCTTATGAGTCAGTCTCCAACAGAAATCTTGTATGCAATTACACTTTTTTAAAAATGCAATTTTATTTACAATGTAATTCACAATCTGTTTCCAAAGCTCCCTTTAGCCTTGTTCCATGTATTTATTATATTTAATTGTTTCTATCTTAATATTTTGTTTCTAGTCATATGTATTTTAGTAAACACATAAGCTATGTCATAGGCAAAATTAAGTTAAAACTAGGCATGTTACACAAATCAATAACATTCCCCAGAGAAGAGGTCTGATTAGATACTGCACATGCATTGCTAGTTCCTGCCTTTTGAATGTGTTTCCATTTCTAATAAACATTCAGAAAACCTAGCATAACATACAGAACAAACATACAGCAAAACTCTAAGATTTGTTCATTAATATGCAACAAAACACTCAGCTGTACCCATGGCTAGAACCACAACATATTAAAATGCCACATATAATTAAAGACAGCACACAAAGTTCTAAATAACCTTCCATGTATCATTGTGTATCTGACCACAGTCTGCTTAGACAACTAAAGTCACCTTGAAATCATATAATAATAACAACAATACCCACTTGTTACACAGGTCTAGACACATTTGGCAGAAAAAAGACAGAAAATCCACCCAAGGATGGCCAATCAACGAAATCAACAAGTGTTCCAATTAAAATGTAGTCCTTTAATACGAATAAAACTTCGACTTGAAAATAAAATGAAAAATAAAAGAGCTTAAAACTGTCCCTTGAAGATATCCGATAAGCGCTTTCGACTGTTGTCTTCCTCAGATCGTACGTAGGTCTAGACACACTGCCCCTTTTCAGAGGTGACCCAGGAGCAATGTCTGGTTAAGTGAAATGCTCAAGGTCACATAGCAGGCAAATGAGGGCTGTGGGAATCAAACTCGGTAACACAGGAGCTACAGCCTTAACCATCTGGACACTCTTACTCTATTTAATCTTTGTTGCCAAACTGCAATTCTTCATAACTACAAGCAGAGCTCAGTCACAATATATTCACCAAACAGGAAAAGCATACCTTGAAGCTGTACGCACATCCAAATGTAATCAGACATGAAAATGACATGATGGCATTCAAAGCCTCATTGTCACAGTTCACTTACCCACAAAAACTAACTTCACCAAGCTATTTCCTCCCCTATCTATTGACAATACCTGCCAGTAACTATATTACGTCTTCCGCAAACATGCACAGCTCCTCTCATGGAACTCTAACGTCTATATGTTGTGTGAAAACAGAACTGTCATTTATCTTGATAAGCTAGTAGTAAATAAATACTTGCTTGTAAAACTGAGTAGCAATTGCTACTATTATAAAAAATATAGTATACTTGTATGAAACTAGCAACTATCTACTGCAACTCTATATGAAAAACTGTTTCTGTTGCAAAAACTGTAAACTATATTTGTATGAAAATGTATTTTACTATAACAGTTGTATATTGTTTACCGCAATCTGTGTAAATATGTCCTATTATTGGTACTCTTCTCCCTAGGCCTATACTGAAAAGGGGGTCTAAGCTTAGTCAGACTAGCCCAGTTAACAAATTTAAAATGAATTAATTAATCCATCCATAAAATTAATGATCCTGTGTTTTCAGTATCCTTTTCAACTGCTTTATATATATATATATATATATATATATATATATATATATATATATATATATATTTTTTTTTTTTTTTTTTTTGAAGTAATTTGAAGTAATCTATCATAGGGATTCTTGTATCTGGATGCTGCAGCTCAGATATTTCAGGGATCCTTAGGTGGAGCTTGTGGAACTTAGATTTGTCAAGCATCCTTGGGCAGGGATGCTGGAACTTGGATATGACAGGCATCTTTGCATGCAAATGCTACAGATCTATCAGGGATCACTGTGTGAGGATGCTAGAACTCAGATGTGTCCAGGATGCTTCTTTTGGAATTCTGAAACTTGGATATACCAGGGATCCTTTGGTAGGGCTGTTGGAACTTGGAGGTGCCAGGGATCCTTGTGTAGGTATGCTGGATCTTGGATGTTCCAGAAATCCTTGTGTGGGGATACTCAATGTTGTATATATTAGGAATCCTTGTATGGCACTGCTAGAACTTGGAGATATCAGAGATCTTTGTGTCAATGTTGGAATTTAGATGTGCCAGGGATCCTTGTATGGAAATGCTAGATCTCTAATATGTCAGAGATCCTTCTGCTGGGATGCCAGAACTCAGATGTGTCTTGGATCCTTCTGTGTAGATGCTGAAACTTAGAAATATCTGGAATCCTTGTGTGGGAAAGCTGGAACTCGGCTGTGCCAGGATTCATTGTATGGGGACGCAGGAGAGTGACATGTACTGTGTCGGGTCTATATTAGAACACCAAACTTTCAAAATTTCGAGTGTTCTAATATCAACCCGTTTTCAGTGAATGCTGAAAATACTGAAGAAACAGAAACACATTTTTTTTCCTAGAAAAAGAATTTGGTTGTCAGTTTCTGTTGCTTCGGTATTTTTCAGCGCTGTGGTGGAAAGTTATGGGTTGGGAACAGGTAAGTGTGCAGTTGTGTGGATGTGAGGGTTAGGGTGGGTTAGATGAGTTAGGGTTAGGGCGTGGGTCAGGTAAGTGTGCAACTGTGTGGACGTTGAGGGTTATGACGGGGTAGGTGAGTTAGGGTTAGGGCACAGGTAAGGTGACTGTGCGATAGTGATGGACCTTAGGGTTAGGTTTTGGGTTAAGGTAACTGGATAGTTAGTGGTGTATGTATAGTTTAGTGTAGGGTAAGGTGTAAGAGTTTAGGTGTATGTGTGTGGATTGCTGTTTGTTTGGTGTGCTTGTGTTGTGTGTATGTGTTTTGGAACAGTGAATTTTTTCCCTAGAAAAAAATTCACTGTTCTGTATGTTCGATGTTTTAAATTTTCGATTACTAGGGTTCGATATTAGAACACTCAAAATTTTGAAAGTTCGGTGTTCTAATATAGACCCTGTCTGTCTTTCTCTCATGTATTTCACTAAGATGTAGCCACACTACTAGCATAATATATGAGCAGGCATAGCTTCATAGGTGTGTACTCTAGGCTAATGGCCCTGGAGCCTTTACAAGCTTAGCACATAGAAGGGCCCTGGCATCATGCTGCCCGACATTAGTTCCCACTGCTTCTATCAAGTAAAGCCACTGGAATGATTCCCGGGGTGAACTTTCTATTTACCATCCACTCATTAAGATTTCTCTTGAAGAGGGCCAGTGAGGTACTCTGCTTGACATGTATAGGAAGTCTACTCCAAAGCATGGTCACACATGAACACATATACAGTAGTATAGTCAGCTGTACTGAGATTCAACCCCCTACCTACCTACTATGTACTATAGTGCTGCCTACTTATCGCATGTGCCATGCATTCCAAGATTCTGTCCTTTGTGCAGCTCATCTTCATGCATGATAGTACATTCCAGGATGCTGCCCTTTCTGCAGCTCATCTTCATGCATGATAGTACATTCCAGGATGCCATCCTTTGTGCGTCTCATCTTCATGCATGATGGTACATTCCAGGATTCTGTCCTTTGTGCAGCTCATCTTCATGCATGATGACACATTACAGGATGCTATCCTTTGTGCAGCTCATCTTCATGTATGGCAGTACATTCCTGAATGCTCTCCTTTGTGCAGCTCATGTTCATGCATGATGGTACAGTCCTGGATGTTAGCGTTTGTCCAACTCCTTCTCATGCTTCACATTCTTTTATGTAAGGTAGGTGTTTTGAAGCACCGTGTGCTTTGTAGATCACTTGAGCTCATTTAGTCAGCTAAATCTCTGCAGACCTAAGCTACCTCTGAAATGTGTACTATGGCAGTCTGAATATCTCCAGACTTACACTTTCACAATATGAACTAGCTTGTGAAGACATAAAAGCATGTACGTTGATGTGCACTTCCTACCTGCTTCTGCCATGCTGCCCTCTAGCAAACATGCTTTCTGGTTTCTTTTAGACCATTTCTGAAATGTTGGCCACACAGTCATGGATCGAGCAGGCCTGGGCAAGGCTTCATCCTCTCCTCCTTGTTCTGCTGTGAAAACATAGAAAACGCACTTGTTATATATGCAGATCATTTTATCTCAGTGACTTACTTAAACATACAAACATTTGGTTTTCATCTCACAGGTGAAAATACTCAAGAAAAGTCTGGCTCTGGCTGATATACTAATTCATTATTTTGTTTTTTTGACATATTGTTTTGTAAGCTTCTTACTAGCTTTCTAAGTATCTTTTACTCAAATCCACCAAAGTCTTTCATTCATCAAGTACAGGGCAGTGCAAGTCTTTGTCCATCAGTCAACATTCAGCTGTTACAACATAATATCATTTCAAATGTCTTCTTATGTAAATGATTACATGGGCTAGTGGTATTTCCCTTTGATAATGATTAAGTAACAGATGTATCCTTAAGCTGTTTCATTTATATTTAAAGTCCTTTTATTAACTCACTCCTTTTACTTTTCTTCACATTTATATTTAAAGTTCTTTTATTAACTTGCTTCTTTTTTTTACTTTCTTCACAATTAAAACTATAAAGGTAAGACTCCTACCAACCTCTCCCATGTATATAACTACCTCTTCCCAGCTTAGTGTGCCCTTACTTGCGCTAAAATCACTAGCCCAAAACCCATTGTCCATACAGGACTTTAGTTTCCCACACATTCATTTATTCCCTTTAGAAATTACTTTTTTCCACCAAACAAGATCCAATTTACCTAATAGCAAATTTTCCAGTGCAGTATCTGACTGCTTTTTCTGCACTTTAACCTCTTCCTGCTGGGCCAACCCACTCATTTTGCCCTCACTGCGGTCGGGCTTACTCCGCTCCCCTACTTTACCCCCATTTCCACCCAACCCCCCCACATCAATTACATTTATAACTAACCTTGTCCAACCCACCATTCCATCCACCAATCACGCACCTCCTCCACCCTCCTTCAACTTACTTCACCAACTATCACTCCTGCAACCCACTTAATTAGCAATATAGACTCCAGCTCTTACTTTCTGCTACACCTCCTACTCCCACTCACCTCACTTCCTACCTCCGCACCCTCCCATTACATCTACATACCACCCCTCACATGTACACTCATCCATATCGTCGCTACATAAGCTTTATATTCCTACTTAATCTTTATACTGCCATACATCCAACTGTATCTCTACACTCCTACCAACACCTCCCTATTCTCACTTTTTTCTACACATTACTCATCCTGCACTTCTAATATTCCACACTTAATTATGCCTCTTATATCCCACATCTTTCTTCTCTTATTTACTCTCTACTTCTCTCTCCTTCTAAGTCTATCCTCAATTCACTCAATCTATTTACATCCCACACCCACCTCTACATCATCCCACATTCATACCCTCCCCAGCTTCTCCGCAGTCTGCTCTAGTCTATATGCAATTGATTTAATTTTACAAAAGAAACTGGTCATCCTGTCTCTACATCATAGCCTTCCTTGCAACTATGTCCACAAATATTTCCAACACCCTAAAAAAAAGCGCCTACCTACTTCTCCCCCTGTTCTCTATAATCTAGTCCTTTGTGGTGACATACACCCTAACCCTGGCCTTTCTCCTCCCTCTCATAATTCCCCTATCTCCAAAAAATCCCTAAATTTTACTACAATTAATCTCCAAAGCATAAGAAACAAAATTCCTCAGCTGCACGCATGGCTGAGTCAAACCTGACTTTACCACCATCACTGAAACCTGGCTAAAAACCATATATCAAAGATTCTGAATTTCTATCCCCTGACTATTCTTGCCTTAGAGCTGACAGACTTCATAAAAAGGTGGAGGGATTGCATTACTATATTCAAGCACCTTCACAGTAATTCCATATTCTAAACCCATTCCCCTCTTTCCAACAGCAGAGCTACTAGTAACCTTCCTAAAACTCAATGATTGCAAAAGCCTTTGTATCATAGCCATATACATTCCCCCAGGCAATAATGCTCTTATTCTAGAAGAAATTCTTGCCTGGTTAACCAACAACATAAAAATGAAACTACTATTATCTTAGGTGACATTAATATTAACTGGCTAGATATCTCCAATAACAACCACTCTACTAATGTCAACCTCCACACTTGTACTCATCTAATCTCTGATATAACCAGACCTGAATAAGAATAACAAAGGTTCTATCTTGGATTTTATCATGGTTTCCGACCCAGATAAAGTTTCCTCCTCCAGCACACTACCAAATAGGATCAGAGACCACTCTCTAAGATTCATAATATGTAAGCCCACCTCACCCCCACAAAATCTAGCCCTGTTGACAAGTCACTATTCTCAGTTCACTCCCAAAACAACACTATCATTGAAGTTGTCCCAAGCACCAAATTGCTTGGTGTCATCATTGATGATAAACTAAAACTTTTGACCTTCACATCTACAGCAACATAAAAAAACTATCAAAAGCTAGGATCCATTTACAGACACAACAATGTTTTTAGACTCTTAGCTAAAAAGGCACTTGCCTCATCTTTCCTGCTTCCAACTCATTTATATGGAGCCCCTATTCTCATCAATCTACAGTCCTCCCTGAAAACAAAACTAGACTCGTGCTACAATAAAGCCGCTAAATTTGTTACTAATGCAAATTTTTCCACCCACCACTGTTCCTCTCTGCACCAACTGAATTGGCTCAAAACCCTCACTATCTTACTTATCTACAATTAACTACAGCCCATAAACATATCTACCACCCAGCAACCTGCCCTTCCCTCTCCTCCATACCGACCATGTACCATTTGAATCGACACCTCAGGTCTGAAAACAAAATGTTATTGACTCTTGACAAACCCAAGCTCTCAGCCAGCCAAATGTTGTAGTCTTTTGCCATCTCTAAACTATGGAATAATCTCCCTCCTTCACTCAGGACTACCAGCAATCTTGCTTCCTTTAAAAAAATCCCTCAGACTACATCTCTCCTCTCACTGACTATGCACCTGCACCCCAAAAAACAACCTCAAAACCTGACTTCATTTAATTACAGCTTTTTTCCTCCCCTCTTCTCTAATATACTTACTCCTTCAACTGCCACACTGGCTTGACTTTTTCCTCCTGTAGCCTATCTGCCTCCTTCTGCTGTCACCCTGAAGTTAACTCTCCACTTAAAAAAAATATTCTGTATTTACAATTATACTTATGTGTTGTTTGAATTTATTCTATTTTTACTTCCATGGCTATACCATTATTGCAAACTATATCACTGTTGTTCTTATTTTACTGATCCTGCTACTTTTTGTTTTTGTGTGTTAACATGTCTTTGTATGAAATTAATGTGGAGCTTTTCTTTCCAGGCCTCCAATAAAAATGGGCTCATTTAGGCCAAGTGGAGTTTCCCGGTAAAGAAATGCAATAAATAAATAAATTGTACACTATAAAAGTAGTAAACATATTCTTTTTGCATATATACACAGCTACATAAAGATGCCTCTTTTTCGTAGTGAAAGAACATCCTTATTCATCTTATTTTAAGAAAACAGACAAACTACATACAATCATCATTTCAGAATTTTCTTGACATCATGTTGAACATTGTTAATGGTAAAGATCTAGTGACATCAGTTAATAGAAAGTTTGATGGAGGTATACAATATGTTCATGGCACTAGCTGTCACCCTCCCCATACAATAGAAGCTCTACCGTATGGAGAAATGTAAGAATTTCTAGATTATGTAATAATGAGCTTGTATTTAAAAAGGAACTTAGTTGATTAATGGAAATCTTTTATCAGAGGGGCTATAGTGAGGAAATAATAACAAGTAGCTATAGGCGTTTTTTTGGATATAGGTGTAAAAAAGTTACTAATAATTTGTTTAATAGATAATAGAGATGTAGTAAAGTACAATGATATGAATAATAAACAGAAGGATGTGTTATATTTTGTTACAACTTTTGGTTGTTTTAGTGTTGAATTGGTTAAAATGATTAAACATTTTTGGAAATATTTTAGTTCTCTAAGTAGTATGTTATCATGGTTGAATGGACATCTTAAATTTTCTTATAGAAGAGGGAAAAATATTAAAGATTTTTTAATAAAAAGTAGATTTATTATGCCTGTAGCCAGTGTACAATACAGTCTATCTATGAAGGGTACTTCTAGATGTGGCAAATGTAAAGCCTGTAATTTTATAGTTTCTCATTTTTCCTGTATTAATAATGTTAGTTTTAAAACATGTAATGTTTTTAATTGTAATTCTGAAGGGGTAATATATGCACTTAAATGCCCTTGTGATAAATTTTATATTGGAGAGACCAAAAGGGCTTTTAAGGTTAGGCTTTTGGCGCATGCTAGGGACATTATTAATAATAAGGAAGAAAGTTCTGTGGCTATGCATTTTAGAAATTTTCATCAGAGTAAAAATGAGGGGTTACAAGGTACTGTTTTGGAGCAAATACATCATTCACGTCATGTCAGTGTTAATATTAAACAAACTTTATTATATAAAGAAGCTGTATATATTTTGAAATTTAATACTTTATATCCCCATGGTCTTAATGAAGACCTTAATTGGAGAGCACTGATTTGATGTAATGAATTGAATTAACTTATATTTAATTGATTTATTGTATAATTGTCTTATGAATAAGTATAAATTTAGTGCTGGTATTTGTAAGGTTTATATTCCTTGAAGGCTACGGCCGAGACGTCAGAGAGAGAGAAATAAATTTGTTATCGAAGTTGTGGATTCTTTTGTTGTTTCATCTAGTTTCCTGCTGGTTTGGGGTTGTTTATATACATCTCTCCTCTCACTGACTATGCACCTGCACCCCAAAAAACAACCTCAAAACCTGACTTCATTTAATTACAGCTTTTTTCCTCCCCTCTTCTCTAATATACTTACTCCTTCAACTGCCACACTGGCTTGACTTTTTCCTCCTGTAGCCTATCTGCCTCCTTCTGCGGTTACCCTGAAGTTAAATCTCCTTCACTTAAAAAAATATTCTGTATTTACAATTATACTTATGTGTTGTTTGAATGCTTTCTATTTTTACTTCCATGGCTATACCATTATTGCAAACTATATCACTGTTGTTCTTATTTTACTGATCCTACTACTTTTTGTTTTTGTGTGTTAACATGTCTTTGTATGAAATTAATGTGGAGCTTTTCTTTCCAGGCCTCCAATAAAAATGGGCTCATTTAGGCCCAGTGGAGTTTCCCGGTAAACAAATGCAATAAGTAAATAAATTGTACACTATAAAAGTAGTAAACATATTCTTTTTGCGTATATACACACCTACATAAAAATGCCTCTTTTTCGTAGTGAAAGAACATCCTTATTCATCTTATTTTAAGAAAACAGGCAAACTACATACAATTATCATTTCAGAATTCAGGACCACTTATAAACAATACAAATATGTTGTATTATTCATGAACTGAATATCATTACTGTTGCATTGTTTATACATCATGATCTTGAGGCTTATGTACACTTGTAAAGCATTCCACTAATTGGTCCTGTGTATCTTTATATATATATATATATATATATATATATATATATATATATATACACATATGTATCTAATATAATGATCATACAAATGTACCTTTCTGCACTTGTATGCAAACATGGAAAAATTAGTCATCAAAATAACATTGGTATTACTTCTGTTTCAACAATGAAATTAGTACATAGGTGAGATGGATCCCTCTCACTTAAAGAATAATGCTCAATGCTGAGTTGGGATTCTTTTTTGCAAACCACTTTCCTTGCTTATTCTTCTTGATACAAAGTCAAATCAAGTCTTTATTTCCAGAAAACTCAGTACATCAATTATGAAGCAATACATTTTAACACAGCCTTTCTTCATTTTTTTGAAGAATAAAACACATGCAACATGACTAACATGTGTAATCAAACAACTTACATCTATCTCTTTCTATAGCATTCATCACTGATTTATTAATCAAAAAACTGTAAAGTGTTCCTCCATCACAGGGCAACCCAGAACTTTTCTTATTACTTTTATAGATCTAAAGAGAGCTCCATAATGAACAACCTTACCTAGTGCCATCAGATCTTACATTAACTACTTATTTATTCATAAACTGTCTTCCTCTACAAACAAGATGGTTTACTAGAGTCATTAAATTCAGACTTTATTATTATAGTCATAGCAACCATAGTTTGTCACTAGACAGTGCACATTTCCCGAAAGGTGAACCCATCTCAGGTCTTGCAACTCAAGTTATAAAGAAGTGGAACTGATTTGGTTGCAAAGATCTTAATAAGAGGTCCAGTGTAGAAGTCAATGCATATTCAAGTACAATAACTTCAAAAATCTGCTAGGCAACAAGCAGGATATGACCACTGTAGAACATTATAATTGGTAGTAAACATAAAATGTCATTATTTCCAGATAATATTTATACTAAGCAACTGTATGACTCTACATGCATGCAAAATAATCTTCACATCTAATAGTTACTTTAACAAGAACCTTCAAGTATTCATTCAAATAACTTATGCCTTATTTGAAATGTTACAACCATTTTTGTTTTCTATTCAAACTGGCAAATTAAGTTTCAAATTTAATTTTATCATATTTAAATTTTAATTTTCTTGTATGTAAAAGTCTATTGTCTGTCCACATTTCCAGATGTGACCCCATAAAATTATGATTAACTTTCTTTATTTACAGTACAAATTATATTTTAAACACTTATCCATTAATTATGTACCTTCTTAGTGACATGTACCAAATCAATGGTACAAAGTTTTGCAATGAAAGAAATGTCAAAATACATGCAATTCAAAGCAATTTGAAATGTGTTTTTCAGTAGAAATTAAGGCAACAGTATTTAGCTCTAGCCAGAAATGAATATTCCCTAAAACTAACTTGAAAAGAATGACATTTAAATGCAAGCACTAGATAGAATTCATAGATTGTGGCTGTGTGTCAAAATCTTGCACTGTTAGCAGCCATGCATAGGATGGGGGAGATTCAAAGAGAAATGTTGCACAGCAGTGCAGTGAACAGCTACGTGCATTACAATATGTATGCAAACAATCACATAATGGGGATGCAAATGAGCCAGTACTGAAATACAAATATATACGATCAAAAGGGTTATAATTCATACAGGTATCTAGAAGATCTTAGGCACCAGTCTGCATGACTCTACAAAGATCAGAGCATATAGGAAATATCTGCATTGCAAAAAGAAAAATGCCTAAAGTCACAATAGGAATTGTTCAGCAGCACCTATTATTTAGTACCACAGTTCTCATCCTGTAACCTGACATGACCAATGGTAGCAACAATCTAAGTACAGTCAGTAGACAATATATTATAACTTGACTGGTTATAATATCATCAGCCAGTTTTGTACAGATCAGGACATAGCAAGGTGTCTGGTAGACATATACTGTCCACATGAGGAATCTACATGAATGTGCAGCTTTCATACCGCTGTGGAGATCAAGGTATGTGTAGCACTAACTATATTATCTATTGGTGATTTTCAGTGAGAAACTGGGATCATGTGAGGTACATCATAGGCATCTTCTTCAAGAATATTTAATACATTTCCTGAAGTTATTCTTCTGCATTTGGAAGAGCATACCATCTCCCCAGAACAGTAGAAGGGAGTGCCACTAATACATGTAATTTCTGTGACATCACAGGTTTCTGTTACGTAGCAGGTACCATAAATTGTACACATGTAGCAGCAAAAGTGATTTGTTACTGTCAGAGTCATGGAGGTTTCTTAAAAGGAAAATCTTCCATACTCTGAACAACTAGGTAGTATGCAAGCTAGAGGATCATTCCAAATGTGTGTGCACTGCACCTAGTTACTTCCCATCACTCCCGCATCAGACACACATCTCACCTGTGTCACCCCTGCCAGCAAGGTGACGTCCCACAGGGTCATATAGTGGGAAACGTGGGCTCGGTGGGCAGAATAAATGAGAAATCATGTAGCATGACATGACAAGCAATATTGTCTTATGAGGAGGAGTTACTGCATGTGCAGTAACCCTCCCTCATGAGAAAATATCTGTCGTGTGTTGTGGGTGATACTGCATACTCTGAATTATGACATCTATGCATAATCTAGAAAGTATCACAGAAATACAATAAAACATCTATGTGTAGAGATACTGAATGTGATAGAACATGTATGTGGCTTGAAGAAGGCACACTTTTACTGTCTGGACACATCTGTTGGGGAATACAATTCTTCCCTGATGCAGCCTATATGTTGGTCATATCCTGTGCTGTGCTATACATGGGATTGAGGAAAAAAACTGGCCAACTCTACATTATGACTCTGGTGGACCAGCCCACACATCACAAGCATTGACACCTGCAGAGGACAATGAGGCAGAACATGACAATGCACTTTCTGAAAGAGTCCCCCACAGATGGCAATGTACACAACACATGTTGGTAGGTATCATAAAAGTTTAGTCCAAAGCTATGGACTATGGCAAGCACATGGTGACAATGTGATTTCACACAGAACAAGCAAGATTTAGGAGGTATTAACAGCAGGCTACAATGGGAGTGCATGCTCAAGTCACATTGTGCTTCAGACATTACCACATCTGCTACACAGGTTGGATGGTGTAGTGGGTCACAGTCATTGTCTGAACAAGTGCCATGGGCTCAGTGAAGCATGAATGTAAAGATGAGCTGGTTAGGAAGATTATATTTCTATATGTGGAGATAGGGGTATTAAAGAAACACAGCCTGTGTCATTCATAACAAGGGAAGAGTTTTGTACACTTCCTGACTCTGTTACTGAATATGTACCGTGACAACTCCCATTTCCGCCGACACCCAAAACACATACCATATATCAGTTATCAGCAACACTACTAATGGTGATGGCATTTGTAATCCTACATGGCTGGAGTGATAAAGGACCTCATAATACCGATCATTTTGTAGTCTCTGAACTCTGTGTCTGCACAGAGCAGCTGAAAATGCAAGATGGCATTCTAGTGAATGTTGTGTAATACACCAGTCAGATCCATGCAGAATGTGTATGTGCAGAGTGTACCTGGATGACACTACTGCACATCTGCTGATTCATCCTAAGTACTGTATACCCCTGCAAGACTGCCCTATAGGGCTATGCCAACATCTTACATAGTGCATTGGGGAAAACTGCTGAGCTTAGAAGGTCCTTCCCTTCTGAGGATGGCAAGCAGTCAGCCTGTGGGTTTATCTGTGGGTGTACCTTTACAATTTCTCCATTCAAAGGGTGCATGACCCCACAGGATGGAGACAGAAAGTGCCACTGTGCCTCTGGCTGCCAAACCAATCCAGCATAAACATCAACATATGCTATAATAGAAACAAAAATCCCCCTGTCCTCACTAAACCATGTCCACTTCACCATGATAACAAAGGAATTTAAGAACAGTAAGTCTCTGAAACTTACCATTAGGAAGTATAAGGCCGACTATGAGCTTAGAGTTGCAACTAATTCAGAAGACTACAATAAGGTCTTCTTCATCTATATTAAAAGGTTATAAGCAGCCAATGATTTTGTTCCGATTCTGTTCTGAACTAGTGTCTAATAGTACCTCCTTCTCTGACCCCAAAAACATTGTTAATATTCTTGCAGACAAATATTTCTCCAAATTCACTCCTCCATCCCACCTCCCACCCCCCCCCCCTGAGAGCAAGACAACCATGCAGCTTGTTTATGAAGCATATGTCAATGGCATAACATTCATATGCTCATGCAGGAGACTGTATGTGTGTGCACATATCATATAACTGTGCAGCAACAGTTTGCGATACTTATTCAGAAATTACACCATATATATGATCCACCAGCTGCTATTTTATACCTCATGAAACTCATCATTTTGAGAGGATGATCACATGTCAGTGGTTATGTCTGCTAATGCCCAATACACAGTACTTGCCTGGTGCACAAAGCTGACTAACACATGGTATCTCCAAGGTGAGGATCTAACCAGGGCCACCAGCATATTCAGGTTGGAATACAATGACTTGCAAATTCATGACCCTGAAGACCTCAGACAGTGGAAGCAAGACTAAAGAAACAATGCCCTGACTGGTGCTGTAAGTGTCTTTAATTGTAGTTTTTTTTTGTGCCCTGTACAACTGTGTACTGACTTACTGCAGAACAGTCTGTCATATTTATTGGATATCTTGCATGATGTACTGTAATGAACGCATGTATGTGTAGGTATAGGATGCACATCAAGGTACCCTTATGCTAAAGCATACCACTCTACCTCTTGGTGCAAGAAATCTGGACAAAGCCCGACAAAATGGGGGGATAAAGGCTCAAAAATACGGACACATTTTAAATACTGCTCTTATAAACTTAGAAAGTTGCTAGAACAACAAGATTTGTGTTAGCATGCATTTTATGAAGGATATGAAGTCTGAAAATCAAATACATCTCATTATTTAGTGACTTTAATCCTCAGATCATCCCAGTAATTTGTCAAAAAAAACACAGTTTTTTATGAAGAACAGACCAAAAATATAAGGCAACAATCTGGACATTCTGCAAAAATCTGTGCAGTTGAGAGGAAGTGGTCTGTCATCACAGTATAATTTCACTGTGTAGATCTGCATATCTATGCAAAGTGGGCACATACCATTCTGCGTACTGGGAAACAGATTAAGGTTCACAGTTGAGCACTGGGTTGTTATTTTCTGCTGACCACTTCCCTCCGATCTATCAAAGTTCACTGATATGCATCATTCCTTTCAGCACGGAACAAACAAAAACTAAACTGTGACTGCCACAGGAAGTGGCAATACAGTGGTGGCATGAGTAATACATGCTGTACTGCAATATTTCCATATCAAATATTAAGCTAATGCATGCATGGCACCCTTTCCTTTGTGTGTCAACTCTGTAGGTCCACATGAACAAGGTGTGGGGCAGGTACCTCAATTACAGTCCACCCCTTAGGAAACTGTTTGTATGGATAGTGCTCTGGAGAGGATGGCCTTGGTTGGGAGGGAGGTGACTGTCCCTCTCAGGTAGATGCTCTGAGCTGCAGTTGTTAGTGGAGTCTGTGGTTGAGGGGTAGTTGGATATACACATCAACATCAAATGCCTCCTGCAACAAATAGCAAATTAGCCACCTGTGAGGCCATGACTATTGGGAACATATCCATACCTCTGATCACATTGATCATTCAGCCGATAATAAGTCAACAAAGTGTTTTCTCTAGGCAGACTGGTCGTCTACATGATACCTCCACCCTATCCTATCCCAAACCTCATGTGCTCCCCATCCTAGGGTCTGTATAAACCACCCCTTTTTGTCTGCACTGTTTTGTGTACATCTATTTGCCCATATACCTACCTCGTTTTTCCTTCTGTTTTCCTTTCAGCCCTTATCTTCACCCCCCTTCTCTAAATAAGTAAAAAAGACTCTTCCTGCAAAAAAAGCTAGCCTGCCTTGCCTCATCTTACATACTTTTAAATGATGCCTGCCTTGCCTCATCTTGCATACTCCAAAATGATTCCTGAATTGCCTCATCATTCACACTCGTAAATGATGCCTGCCTTGCCTCATCCTGCACACTTGTAAATGATGCCTGCCTCACCTCATCTTGCATACTCCTAAATGATGCCTGCCTCACCTCATCCTGCACCCTCCTAAATGATGCTTGCCTCGTCTCATCCTTCAAACTCCTAAATGATGCCTGCCTCACCTCATCCTTCACACTCCTAAATGATGCCTGCCATGCCTCATCCTGCACACTCCTAAATGATACCTGCTTCACCTCATCTTGTGCAGTCTTAAATGATGTCGCTGTGTGGGTCCCTATTTTTGCTGCCATCACCCCTTACCCATTTTCTTATATACTCCTTTTCAACCCCATTTTTAAGAATCATAAAGGTAGCCACTACCACGGGCCTCACCCATAACATGCACACATCAGAGTCCTAATATACACTACTTTATTCTGAGATGCTGCAGTCTGTGAATTGACATTGGCACCTCTCATGAGACTTGTGCAAAACAACCCTAAAAACCACCTTGCACTTTTGTATAGATGTTTCACTGGATACGGATGCTTGTCCATTTGTTTCCTGCATTACAATGTTGTCTGTACTTTGTTAGATATACCAAGGTGTACGCATGGCTGTATATTATTGCCAAGCTGTGGAAGCCTTGCACTGGTGTGCAGTGCATGTTTATGAATCCTGGTCTTTGTACTTTGTGAAATGACATTTCCTGCTGCAAATCATCAGATGATAGAAATGTGCAAGGATGGTAAAGCTCTTAATTAGGTATGATCCTACAGATAACATTAGAATGTTAAGAGGAAACTTATCAGAGACAGAATTCATATTGCTAATAAACTAAATTGCATGGACAAAACATTCACAATGATCACGTTTATGTAACGAAGTAAGAGGAGTTGTTGAGCAGTTTCACATTAAAAGGTAATTTTGCATTCACTATGTGAAATTTTTTCCAAGGAAATGTGAAATGAAGGTGGCATATTTCATGGCGTTAGGTTGTACAGATAATGTACTAAAAATCTGGGTTTATACTATTAAGTAGTTGTAAAGTTATGGTCAATAGTACTGAGTAAGAGATGATAAAAAGGTGATGTCATCAGTACACAGCTAGCTACAGAGGAATGAGCAGGGTTTCTAGTTATGGGAGGAAGATCATCCTGCACATTTGTAAAAGGGAAGTCTCATACTCTGGGGTGAGTTTGAAGTCTGAGAACTGGAATAATGAGGGACTATTTTCTTTATTTAGAAAAAAAGACACACAGGGTGTACTGTCTGCCATCATTCAGCTGCAGGTGTTAGAATTTGAATTAGAAGAAAGGTGAGGATTTTATACTACAATGAGTGGAAGTAGTTTATTTCTAATTCTTGCAAACCACCAATACTCCGCCATGGACTGGAGCTCATTTCGATATACCCAGCAGAGAGGTGAGAGTTGCTGAAGGGAGGCAATCATTCAGGCAGCTATGAATGTGGTTTGCACTTCAGTGTGTGCCTCCATTTCAGCATGCTCACTGCTGGAAAAGGTCTTTCTCCTTTCAGCCAGGTAGTCTGGATTACCTCTCCAAACTGAGACCCTGTTGAGATTTCAGCAGTGTACCTGTCCGTACAACTATATGCACTCTGCCCAGCCATTAGCTCAACTGTTAGGAAATCTATACATGTGTTTCATAATAGCCCTAATTCTACCACTTTTTTGGCTGATCTGAACAGCTGTATAATTGAAGGTGCCTTCTGTGCCCTACCGTGATGTGTATATCTCTACACACACACACACACACACACACACACACACACTGAGGGCTACCACCATTAGCTGAATAACTCCAAACCCACTTTCCAAAGTATTCCAACAATTTGTATCGTTTAAGTCCACACCCGCATGTCAGCAAGTTTTCCACCTTTCCACCTGGAAACCACCAATCCCTCTTTTCAAGATGGATGACCTTGAAAAAGATACTTACTTCCATCTGTCCTGCTCCAGCTTTATCATTGCCTCAGCCTTTATTTGAACTCTATTTGAACTCAGGTCATCTGCGACACAGCATGGTTAATGTTGTTAAATTTTGTAGTAGGAACAGTGAGGGAGTGGGAGCGGGGAAGTAAGGAGTAACTGCTTTGGCTGTCCTATTTCCTTGCTGTTTTGCTAAAGTTCTTTGCACTGTGGACCAGGGTGAAGATGGTGATGGCAATAAGTGGACTGGGGGGGGGGGGGGTTTAGTTCCCTTTCACAATTTATTTTAGTACTGCATTTACGGACTGCAACATGTACTGTTCAGCTGAACAGCAAGAAAAGAGCAGAACAGTACTAGTGGACATAAAAAAATACAAAAAAAAATCATAACTGAGTTTTGCTTCAGCTGTTATGCCTGGCAGTAAAACATTATGTGAACTGTTATGCCTGGCAATAAAACATTATGTGACTGCTTCATGAACAATGATTACCAACAAGTGAAGATTTTCATCTAGAGCTGGATTAATTTAAACAAGTATGGCTAACAGACAAAACTTCTTTGTGCAACTCCTTAGCCATCACAGAGAATGCAGCACTGGGTCCAAGAAGGATCGCAGTGACCCAAGCAGATGAGAAAGTAATATTATTCAGAGAGGGTGAGCCCTGGCTGCTAACAGAGCTGCCATGCTGAATATTATAAATTAGTCAACATCAACTGATTGGAATATTCTATATTCATTTGAGGAAGCTCATATTTATGAAATGTGACTAATTACAGCATCTGGAATGCCATAACTAATGATAAGTCATTTATTTGGTACCTCCAAGGAAATGAGTCAGGCTTTTTATATGCTGAATGCTTCACAGCATAGCTAATCTTTCCACTTATACTTTACTGATGAACCTAAATAAAGACACAGTGCACTGCAGTCTTGCTTATGAGCCTGAGCTTACTATTAAAGATGTGGAAACCGTTGTGCATTTAAAAGCCATCCTGCTGAAATACTTTTATGTCATCAGCATAACACCATCACTGCCATGGTGATTCAGTAAAGGGAGTTTTGCAAATGTGTTTGCACGGATGATTCTCTATTTTGAGAGGGTCCTTCTAGCTGAGGCCTCCATACATCTGATTCTGGGCCTGTGACCTCATGAGGTATCAGAACTGAGCCTTGAACTAAATCTGCTATTGGAGAATTCTAGAACTTAGGAAGGTCTTACGATGGCCCTGCTTCCCCATGACAAACACACATGCCACTTGCTGGACTACAAGTCATCCCAAAATTAGATAGCTTATTCAAGATTTACTCTGAAGATATAGTTGCCAAAGCTTGTCTAGAAATTCTGATTTTGAATATTGTGAAATTTGATGCACTGTCTTTATTGTGATGTACTTCAGAATAAAACAAGCAAGTACATAGTGCCAGTCATAAATATCTTCAGCATAATCTTTTTAACTCCCATTCTCTTTACAGCACCTGTTTTTAAGAATTTTGACGTTTGACACAGTGGTCCCATTCATGACCATGGAACAAGAATTTTCCAAAGGAATGAACCTTGGTGTGGATAATCTATACCAGTATTGCAATATGCAATACATGACATGCATTTTACATGGTGGGACATAATAATGCACACAGTACTGAACAGCACTATGGCACAATCTAACTTATTGGCCACTTTCTCAAATGACAAAGATTACTTGATGTTAAATTAGATCTCATGCTGTGTGACTTCTGATATTTGTTGGAGTGTTGAATATGAATGTTCGTTAGAACTGCTGTATTCTTTAAAGCGAAAAAATGTTCTACTTATATTTCCATGTTTTCTACCATAAACCTTTTAAGAAAGCTATACAAGTTAAATGTTTAAACAAGTGACATGGTGAAAAAATCTGCAAGAATTTGGGCTCAGAGAAAAAAGGTTCTACATCACAGTTTCACTGCTTAGGCTATATGTACATTGTTGCACCCATAATGGATTGGGGGGAAATTACATACATATACCCATTGTTGGAACATTAAACGAGTATCTCCTGCAGGAAACAAGGGAAGTAAGATTTAAATATGCACCTTGTGCAATACATATTTTGTGATCATATTCTGTTATCATGGCTATAAATAAGCATTTGAAATGGTTGTCAGACTGTACTTACTGCAAATATTGCATGTTAGATGCCATTTATTATTAAACAGCCATGTAGCTCTGCATATTTGCTAGTAATATAGATTTTGTAAATATACCGCCCTGTCATTATTTCTAAACAGTTTTATTGAATTATTACTTAGACATACACAAACATCTATTCACATAAATGAAAATAAGCCATATTAACATGTTCCCAGTTACAAACATTATACATCACATACATATTCTTTTGTATAATTATCATCGATCCAACATTACCATTAGTTGCTCAGTTCCTGCCTTCCGTTAAAACTCTCTCATCCTTTAAAACATTATTCTGCACGTACATATTATTCCAACAATTTCCATTTTTTTTTTGCTACGTAATTTGCTCCTACCTTTTTTCTAAGAATCCTACTTCCAGTTCCCTTATCTCAGTTACAAAATACAATACTTACTTCAAATGTGGTCGGTTTATACCTTGATTTTCATTTTTTAGTAATTGCTTTTTTTGGCAGCCGCCAGAATTAAATTTTCCAAGGCCTTACTATGTCTAGGGAAACTCAAATCATGTATCCAAACTCAAAAAAATTATTTCCTTATTTACACCCAGTTGTTCACGCAATATTTCTGACTCCACTCACATTACTTACCAAAAAAGAGGCATTTAATGAAAAAGTACCAAGCTAACCCATCAGCCAGGCAGTCTTAGTGGCTTCAGCGTCATGGCAGCTGAAACTCTGTCTGCTTGGACTTCTAATCTTGACAGTTTCACAAGAAACAGTTGGAAGATAATGATGTTGTAGTCAGCTCCTGACTGACCACCACATGACAGAATGATAAATGCCCTTATGTGTGGACATGGATGCTGTAAATTAACTAGTCAAACAGTGCCGCCCACAAGCAGAATCAAGGGGAATGTGAGGAATGCCCATTCCTCTGTGCATAAAGGTATGTGTAGCCTTAACCATCTTAGCTAAATGGGCCTTTCACTGACCTACGTGAGAACCATACATATATCATAGGTAAAAGCCTTGCTAGTCCTAAATCATTTCCTGGATATTATGCTATACCATGTGGGAGAGAATGTCTCATTCCCCAAGGTACCAGTGGACAGAACCAACACCATGCAGGATTTCTATGAGATACTCCATTTTTCTGGAGTCCTGGGCACCAAAGATTCTTCCCATGGAGCTATCTAGGCACCACATGGGCATCGTGTCCAGAAGTATATAATGAGGAAGGGTTTCCACTACTTGAACTGCCAGGTAGTCGATAATGTCAGCACATTACATGTAATATGTCTGTGTGCCACTCAGGCAATGTAGTTTACTTGGCTCCCTATTGAAATGTCAGCACTCGAAATGCCAAGTGCTAATAAGTTGAAAAAAAGACCAAAAACCCAGGAAGAGAGAGAATCTCGAAGATCGCTTGTCTCCTTAGAACGTCTTTTACCCCCACCCCACAAACATATATTATATATATATATATATATATATATATATATATATATATATATATATACATATATACACACACAAACACACACACATGCACGCACACCAACTATGACATTGCCATACCTTGGATAAAAGGGAATATTCACCCATAACACCCTCCCCCCCAGCATCAGGGCACTGCAACCTCTGTATCCCCTATGTAATGTAAGCTAGTCAGAGTTCTTTCCATTTTAAAGGGGTTTTCTCAGTAATTTTCTTTGGTCTGAAACAGTAACTTTGCTTGCTTACACGCACTTGAATAAAAAGTCTATGCATTGGACTTGCACGTTTATAACAATGGAAGACATCCCTTGTCCAGAAGATAGTGGCACTCAGCAGACAGAAAGTCCAACATGATACGATAATGCCACAGCTGAGAAACTGTCAAAGGTTCTAGCAGACTGTAAACAAGTATTTGACAAGGAAATGGGCACAGTTAAAACAAAGAAGCAAGAAATGAAATAAAAAGTATTTCCACACAAAATTTCATAAAGATAAAATGGTACTGTATGAATTAAAATTTATCAGCAAATACGAAAGAGTTCTAGAAACTCATATGATGTTGAAAGTAGTGAGTAATATACATATATATATATATATATATATATATATATATATATATATATATAGTCCTAGTGTTGGAGAAAGTTCTTTTTTTAAAAAATATGAATTTGTGGGCACTTCAAAGCTTAAAGTGCATCTAGACATTATTTTAAAGTTGAGATGAGCATTTGTCATCAGTCTGAAATGCTGTGACATGTAGGTATTAAAAGTAATAGGTGTTCTGTCATATAAACCAAACTTTTGTTTTCAAAGTACCTACATCCCATCCTATCAGCATGCAACTTTTTAATGTCATTGGACTAGGTGATGTAACAATATTTTTTGCCATAATACAACTGTCAGGCATACATAAAGATATCTAAGGATATGTAATTATGCGATTATACTGGTTAATTTTATAGTTTAACATTTAAAATAAACAGTAAAAAATGGTACACACTGAATTCCAGCACCCCTCTGTCCTTGATATATGTACATACACACACACGCACACACACGCACACTCTGCCGGTTCATCTGACATTGTGTACAGCATAGAGGAAAGAAACAAAAGAAACCACAGAACCGTAATGCAGAGCTTGACCAATCCCTTGTAGACGAGAAATGTAGTGAAGAAACAGGCGGTAAATATTAACCTTAGTATGACAGCGGTACATAGAGTAAACCCTTCACAAACGAGGAACATGCATATGCTATGTATTACCAAGCAAAAGAGCAGCACTGTAGACACCCAAAAGTACATCACAAAAATTATGTATAGCTCTATAGAATTCTATTGCACACTGCAGTCAGGACATGAAGTAAAGTGGTATTGGCTGGAGGTATGATGATTATTATTTTATATCATTACGCTGTCTATATTATTCTAAGGTCACTGTCAGTCCAGCACAGTGTACTGTGCATTCTCCTCTGACCAGGATGGATATGTTCCTGCCCTTACCTGGAACAAGGAAAACGTTTTTTCAGAGATTTACGTGACGCAAACATAGCACCAAAGGAAACTGGATGAAGCACCAGAACATTTTTTCCTTCATCCTCCTATGCATCTATTCCTCAGCTCGTCCCAGTACCCCCAGCTGATGTTGGGTCTCTCTGACCTTCTTAACCTCCCCAGACTTGCTCTGCCAGAGCTGGAGCTGATGCAGATCATTAAGATACCTTGGGAATACATGTCATCTTTGTTGTCATGGTTTGGTTGTAATGACCTACCCTTGTCAGGTCCCCCTCCACATTTGTCTGTCATAGACAAAGGCTATTCTTATCTAGGGACCATATCTTCTCACAGAGAATGCCTAGATAAATGTCTTTTCTCCTAGGATGTGCAAACCTATCCCTCCTGGCTAGCATCTCAGACACCTTTGCCACTAATCAAACACAAGTCACCTGTGCTATGGGTAAAGCATTACCTGGCTATGTCACTGTGCTGGCTATGCACCAAAACAATTTTTGGTCACTGGTACTCATAAATGGCTATTGAAGTATAACATGCTGATCTTTGGTGTGGTGTTTTTGGGTCACAGAATGGCTCAGATGTAAGTTCTGTCTCTCAATTCAATCTCAGGGCACCAGTCTTGAATTTTGGGTTGTCTATATGGCATCTACATGTCTATCCCATCCTTGTGGACGCTCATTTTCTTTCCAACTCCCAGAAGCTTGCTAGTTGAATCCATTCAACCCCAGCCCCTTTTCTCCTTTTGCACATGGTGTCAGGGTATCACTTCAACAGTGACAATCAGCTAGATGCAAGGTGGCTAGCCTTGCTGAGCTTCACTAAATTACTTACCTATAATGCCTGTGACCTTGTCTTTGTTATAGCTAGTTTTAGGCACCCTCGATCCCTGCAGTCACTGGGGTCCCCTGGTCTTGGTGGCCCCCCAACCACAGCAGGTTATCTTATTTTGATATTTTGTTGTATGTTTACCAGGCCAACAAAAGATAGTACTGCAGCCTTTATAAACCAGTTGGGCAATAATAACTGATAGGATGAAGAATATTAAGAAGTGGCACCATTTTTTCTTCTTGAAAATTCAAAGATCTCTCTGGTTGTATTGACATTGTTTTGTCAAGTAACAGGCTTCACAATTTCACTTCATTTTTTTACTGCTGACATAATGGCAGTGATTCTGTCCACTAAAACTAATATCATAGCCAGTGTTAGTCATCACCAATACCCATGGCCGAGGGGAACTCCCTGATCATTCTTGAATGTGTTGGTGCCTGACCCAATACCCATGGCTTAGGAGAACTCCCTGATCATTCTTGAATGTGTAGGGATCTCACCCAATACCCATGGCTTAGGGGAACTCCTTGATCATTCTTGAATGTGTAGGGGTCCCACCCAGTACCCACGAATGAGAGAAACTCTCTGATCATTCCTGAATGTATAGGGGCCTCACCCAATACCCTTGGCTGATGGAAGTTCCTGACCATCCTTGAATTTGTAGGGGCCCCACAAATGCAGCAATTGGTTGGGGAAAAACAAGGAGATAAAAAGACCATTCATTCTCAGATTATGCACTTTATCATGAAGAAGATTGTGATATGACCCTTTTAGGATAAATCTGGTAATCGGTGAATGAACGTGAGTGAAGTAAGAACTGGAAATCAGCAGTCCAGAGTTAGTGAGCTTAATGTTTTTCTGGGATTGTGAGAAGATCAGATACTCCTGATCTTTTGGGATTTTTTCTTTTTCAGGAAGCATTACAAATACTGACAGGACACCAGATACTATAACTATCTATTTCTTTGGTAAAAACCAAAAATAATGGTGAAACACTCAAAATCAGAAACAATTTTTTTTAAATAATACTCTAATTCACTTAAGAGTTAATAGTATAACATGTTTTACATCAACATGCATTTTCTAAATAAATAAAAAATAAGAAGTATGAAACTTTTAAATCGGTTATTATTGACTGTCTGTAATCCTGAATGATTTACCTGAAGATCAAATTTTTTATGATGGATAGAACAAAAAAATGAGGCAAAATGACACCTATCTCTCTAATGGACACAGGCAGCCTGTAAATGGTTCATCTCCCACAGCCCTGCTTGTAAATGCTTTATCTCCCAACCCCCTGCCAACACTTATCAAGGGTATCAAAACTTGTCAGAGATTTGGGATAAATGGTTAGCCTTAAAAAGGCCCTTGAGGTAATTAGCCTAGTAAACACATATGAACCTATGAAAATAAGGGAATTCTGTGAAATCAGGGACAGAGATGGGTATGCATTACTCCTCAGTGAGGTGAATAAAAGAGTCACCCCTGTTGTTGTTTGACAGCTGCTAAACAACAGCCACTGCTTTGGTGTGACAGTACCAGTGACACCATGTTTTGGTATTTGCTGAAGTCAGTGTAAAACTAGTATTATTATGGCTTATACGTTGTGTGTGTGTTTTTTTTTTTTTTTGGGGGGGGGGGTGCAGTATAATAGCAACAAGCTGGCCATAATTCCTTTCATTTTTGCATTACAAACATCATCAGCACTGCCATTCTGCTTATTTGTGGGGGCTCATTGCAGTGAACTTAAGAATAACAAGTTGGCAATAATTTATTTTATTTATCATCACACAGAGAGACCTTACACATTTTAAGTGGCTATCCCTGATGGTCTATGATACTGGGCTATCGCTGATGGTCTGTGATAAGTAGATATCTCTGATGGTCTGTGAAAATTGACCATCCCTGATGGTCTGTGAAGTGGATAGCTCTGATGGTCTGTGATAAGTGACTATCTCTGATGGTCTGACAGGACCAGGATGTGTGTGAAAGCAACTGCTCCTTGGCTAACTGGCATTGGTGTTCCCCCAGTTTCTCTGAAGGTGGGCATGTGACATATATGTATGTGTTTGTGCATCTTGTGATAGAACTGGCTTGTTAGGGACAGTGTTTTGTGTGTGTGTGTGTAATATCACCATTTTATATTTGTGGACACACACACACACGCACAAAAATGTCAGGCAACTACATAACTCTTCTGCATGTCAGTAAAAAATGCAGTTAACAAATAATTATTTTTCAAAAATAAGGCATACAGTACATCACAAAACATTCAGAGTCTTAGAGCTTCCAGGGTCTGATGGCCTCAATACCCGATTATATAAATTGATTATAACATGGACTTAGAGGTGACTTTAGCCCTCAACCCAACTATTCTAAAACCAGTCTTGCTCAGAGGTGTTGATACTGGTAGCAATTTAGTCATTGCATCTTTTACTTCTCTCACTGATCTCAGAGGTATGCAAAGATCACTATAGCATGTGTGGGGGCAGTGTAATGTCTTGGAGCAACAAGTTGTAATACATTACCGTGATCATTATTTTTTCACTGTCTAAATCATGCATCAGGGATGTATACAGGTAGTTGCCTTTTGGAGGTAGGGGTAAGGAGGCATGACATGTATACATATGACAGCAGTCTTTTGAAATACATGACTGCAGCCATTTGAGCCTTTGCTTTCATCTTGCTTTAACATGAGTTGGCTGCATTGAGTGACCGTGTTTTATTTTTTTTATATTTTTTGGGAGGGGATTGTAAGCAGGCAAGCAATATTGTCAAACATGATTTATGTATGCTCTCAAACATTTGTATTGCTGGGGTACTGTGAGATACTACTTAGTCAGCTTTGAACATTAAGTCTTGGGCACACCTTATCCCTTCTTTGTCAGAAAAAAGACTAAATTTATTTTCTTAGTCATGATTTTATTCAGGTCACCACTGGATCAAAGGTTAGGAAAACACTCTAAATTGCACGTCAGAGCATCTATAAATATGGCTTCTGATGACTGCCCTGGCTTAATTCAATTATTTCCTACACAGTTATTACTGTTCCTTGGACAGTTATGGTGTGTTAAAAAGATGGAAGGAACAGTAATCTTTCTTTCCTTAGTGATAATTTTTGTTCAGGCCATTTCTGGATTAAAAGGTTGTTTACAAAATGCTTGAATGCTCTTCAGAGCATGTAGAAAGTTATAGGTTCTGGGAAAAGCTGAAAAGTAAAGCAGCATGTGAGAAAAGGAAGAAAAATGTAACGTGCATGGTGTGAGCATCCTGGGATGATGGGAAAACAAGTTGGAGCACTGGAGGATATGTATGTAGACAGGGGGTGAAACAGTAAGCAGTAAGAGAGCACCGAGGAGCCCTTCACCTACAGCTCCAGTTTCTCCCTAAGGCTGGCCCAGTATAAAGGGTTGTTGTAATGTAGCATCATTGTAACTAAATGACAGCCACTGTGAAAGTCCTTTTGTGAGACGGGCCAGCATAGTGTGGAACTCCGGCCTGAAGTAATTTAAGAGCATTGTAGCTACAGGTCATTGTGTGTGTACTACTCCTAGAACTTTGCAGCAAAAATTAAAAGGTTGCTTAGGAGGAGTGGCAGTGATGGGGTAATACTTAGACAGCAAGTGTCCAGGGGTCCCCAAGATGACACTTGCTGGGGGTCCCAAATCGCTAACACTGGCTGTGTTCCTTGTGGTCTGGGTCATTAACTGAAAGATCAATGGACTAAGCCATATATCCAGTTAACTAAGTATATAAAGAAAATTTAAATGTGAATGTACCAACTTTAAAATGCAATGGACCAAGTGGAGCGAATCACAAAATGTAGTACTACCTGTACAATAGATTAGTGGGAGGTCATTATGACGACTATTTCAATGAGCTCATACTCTAGATAAGGTAAAGTAATAAAGACACAAGATCAATGGAGAAAATGCTGTTTTCAAAAAGGAAATAATGCACAGTGGACATATTATTTACTGAAGTGCACTGAATACAGTGAGAGTTTTCCTTGGAAGGGTGAATTGGTATTTCATATATTCTGCTTACTTTATCAGCAGTGACATATCCACTGAATGTTCTATTACATAATAGGTCAGCATGAGTGTGGCTGGACTGATCTGAATGTCCCTTCAGGGTGAAAAAGCAAATAAACCTATAAATTGAGGTTCTGATACTCTTTAACCCCAGTATGCATATATAGCTGTTATGTGATGCTTTGCACTTTGGAATCAGCAGTTTAGTTGTGCAGATACCTAAACTGCATGGAAATACTTGCCACTTTTACATTTGCTCTTCCATGAAAACTGAAAGAACCTGCAGTGACCAAGAAATCATTATCTTAGTATGAGAAATACAAAAGTTTCATCAGTATTTGTATGGAAGAAGGTTCATGCTGGTAATTATATCGTAAGTCATTATGTTTGATTTTCAGTCCCGAAAAAGTAATTTCTCTAATTTATGTATCAGTCCTTTATCTGCACACACACACACACACACACATATATATAGATAAACACCCTAATACTGGGTGATTTCAACTACACTGCCATTAACTGGGAAAACTACTCATGTACCAACACCTTTGCCCAATGTTTCTTGGAATTCATAAATTCCAGTGCCCTGGATCAACTAATCCTTAGTCCCACCAGGGGCTCCAATATCCTAGATCTGGTCATTGCTAACATGGGAAATCGATGTTCCACACCTATGGTCACCCGCTCGTTGGTCAGGTCTGACCATAAGCTAACCACCCTTGACATCCACATCCCACCCCCACCCCCGTTAAGGAAACCTCCATAAAAAAACTTCTCCAAAGCCAACTTCATGTTACTCAAGTCAGAAGTGAAAAACGTCATGACACCCATGCAGATGGGAACTGAAAGTTTGACTGCTGAATACTACACTATGGCACTGGACGAGCACATCCACGTGTGCATGAATCGTGCCATCCCCAATAGAACCAAGACACTCTCCTCCAAATAAAGAAAGCCAATCTGGTGGTCCCTTGCCATAAACAAACTTTACAACAAAAGGAAGAAACTGTTACAGAAAAGGAGGAAAATCCCAGGATGCAAAAAACTCCCTTACCAGCCTCAGTAAGAAGTTGAGATCCCTCATGAAATCCTCCAAAGCTAGTTACAAAAATACAAGAAATTCTATAGCTATGTCAAAATTCTAAATGGCAATGTTCAGATCTGCTCTGAGCTGCAACAGAATGGCATTAAATATACTGATCCCAATGATATTGCCAATATCCTGGCAGACCGATTCAGTGCAAACTTCACCCCCCTCTCACCCCCTAAAGGCCCATCTCAATATGGAAAGATTGCCAAATTCCAGTAATAACAGCCACACAGGTAAAAAATGCACTCTCCAAAGCTAAGAATACAGCATCCATGGGACCAGATGACATCCCAGGCTGTGTACTACATGAACTACAAAATGAACTGGCACCTCACCTAAGTGTCATGTTTAATTATAGCCTCACCTCAGGCTTCGTGCCTACTGAGTGGTGCACAGCTACAGTTATCCCACTCAACAAGGAGGGATCCACCTGACAAGCCTGATCTGCAAGGCCATGGAATGTATTATCATGGAACTTATAAACAAAGACATTGGCAACCTTCGAACACTGGACCCCATGCAGTTTGTGTTCGTGAAGGACTGATCTTGTCTCCTGAACCTGATTGACTTCTTCGAATCAGTCTCCAGAGCCGTGGACAAGGTTAAGGTGGTCCACACAGCCTATCTGGACCTTGCCAAGGCCTTCGACACCATCCCCCACTCTGGAATCATAGATAAACTTACTAAACTGGGCATTAATCCCTACGTCACTTGATAGGTTGCCAACTGGCTTACTGACAGAACCCACACTGTAACAGTAGCCAACTCCAAATCTAGCACCAGACAAGTGACAAGTGGAGTACCTCAGGGTTCAGTCCTGGGACTGCTCTTGTTTGGCATCTACTTCTCTCAAGTGCAGGCCAACACTAAGGGACTCTGGCTAACAAAGTTCACAGATGACTGCAAACTGGCAGCCATTATTGAATCCCCAAATGATGTGGATATACTACAAAAGGGTCTTACAGAAACATAAGCTTGGTGCCAAAGCCATGGGCTCAAGCTCAATGCCAAGAAATGTATAGTTATCCCCTTTGGGAAAAAACATGTACCCATGAATTACCACATAGGTGGCAATACACTAAACACCAAAAGTGTGATAAGAGACTTAGGGACACAAGTGGACAGTGGTCTCACCTTCGATAACCACATCACCACAACAGTCAGGAAATCCTTCTATGTGACACACCTCATCAGGAAGGGCTTTTCATCCAGAAAAAAGGGAGGTCATTGTCCCACTGTACTCATCCCTCATTAGACTCATTATAGAATACAATTCCCCATTTGGTATGTACCTCTCAAGACATCTGCAACAACTGGAAAGGCTGCAGAAATACCTCACTAAAAGAATCACAGGCCTAAAGCAGATGCCCTATGCTGACCATCTAAAAAAACTCCACCTATACTCTGTCGCATATCGTATACTCAGAGGCAATCTCTGCTTAACATACAAGGCCATGTCAAACCCAGAGCTGTTAGACCATGCTACACTTAAAGAAATCCCAATCCCTCAGAGACACACGCTCCAAGGAGCTAAACTTTGTCATCACAATGAACAAAACATGTTAGAGGGATAGGTTCCTGACCCAGAGACTTCTCAGACTCTGGAATAGACTGTCCATACATGTCAAGCAGAGCGCCTCTTTGGCCCTCTTCAAAAGGAACCTTGATGACTGGATGGGAGATAGGAAATTCACCCCAGGGATCACATTAGTTGCCATGCTAGACAGGGGTCCAGGAAAGTAAATACTGTGGGAAGAAATAGCCAGGGAATTGTTATGGCTAGGCTTGTATAGGCCCTAGGGCCAATAGCCTAGTACCAACCTATGAATCTATATGGTTGACATGTTACTTGTTCAACATAAAAAAAAATCCACGAAAACATGTCGAACATTCACTATATTAAACACAAAAAGCTGACACTCACTACACTGAAAAAGGAAATACATTTCTTTTTCGAATGCACCACCAATAACCTGGCCATGTTTACCTCCAATTTGTCTAAATGGTGGTAGTGTTACGGGAAGGACTTTTTTAAGTTGGGATGAATGTTAGGGTTAGGGGCAGAGGCAGCCCCCCTGCCAACCTTTGTAATTAAAGCTAACCCTGTCCCTGCCACCTACACAGTTCAGCTCAGCCATTCAGCACACACACACACACACACACACACACACACACACACACACACACACACACACACACACACACACACACACGCACGCATGCACGCACACACACACACACACACACACACACACACACACACACACACACACACACACACACACACATACACACACACAAACAGGAGCTGTCATTGAATCCCACACCAACACAAATGTTCTCCCGGAAGGATTGACACAGACAAACAACTTGTGTTAGAGACATGGACTAAACTAAGTGCCATGAAATGCATAATAATATAATTCGGGAAGTCATCCACCCCTGCTAACTATCATACTGACAACACACCCCTTAGCATTGACCCAGTAGTGTGTGACTTAGGGGCACACATAGACAGTAATGTAGCCTTTGACTATAATGTGTCTAAAGTAGTGAGGAAATCATTCTAAGTTGCGCAACTTATAAATAGAGGTTTGGCATCTAGGTGCAAGGAAGTCATTGTTCCACTGTATTCGGCATTCATCACATCTATCATTGAGTATAGTACCTCCTTTGCATGTACCTAACCAGGCATATCCAGCAAATAGAATATCCACAGAGGTTCCTCACTAAAATAATAAAGGGCATAAGTAAAATGTCCTATGCAGGCCACCTCAAGCCCTATCCCTGTATTCTGTGTTCTACAGGCTGTTCGAGGAGATCTATCCCTTGCATACAGTGCATTGTCAGACCCCACTCTGGTGGACTTCCTGCATATTCACAAAATGAACAGCACTAGAATTACCCCCTTCTAAAGACTTAAACCTTGCCTGTTATATAAATAGGACCTGCTGGAGAGACAGGTATGCATCCCAGAGACTACAAGATCTCTGGAGTAGGCTTCCCATCCATGTGAAGCTGAGTTCCTCCCTAACCCAATTCAAATGCAACTTGGACAATTGGATGGGGAACAGGAAATTCATGCCTTACTTGGCACCTATGTCTATAATAGACACAGGTAACCAATAAATGGTTAATCTCCCAGGCTCCTGCTTACACTTATCAAGGGTACCATAACTTGTTAGAGATTTGGGATGCATGGCTAGGCTTAAAAAGGCACTTGTGGTCATTAGCTTAGTAGATAACTATAAACCTATGAACCTATAAGCATCGACCAACAGCACTGCCCTCATATATTTACATTGGAGACTAGTTGGCATAATGGTTAAGGTCTTTGCCTCCCATGCACAAGGTACAAGGTTTGATCCTGACCTCCAACCAATGCCTGTTTGGAGTTTGCATGTTCTCTCTTTGTCTCTGTGGGGTTCCTGCTACCTCTGAAAAACATGCTGAGTGTTTCCATGTCAAACTCACCAATGAATGGAGCTGTGGGCAGCAGCACAGACTCTATATGGTGCCCTATAGGGGAAGAGTTGTACAGACCAACCACTTTGGGGCATCTACTGTGGTGCACAGTTTCCTCAAGATAGGAGAACATGGATCACAGACTGCATGTCATGGCAGCTAAAATATGGCTCTAGGTGATTCTGTCATGTTGACTAATATCACCAAATGGGCATGGGTAGTTACCAGTGATAAGTGGGTTGAGGACCCACCCTACTCCAACCTATGCCATGGGAGGGTTGTATGTGCCTCTACTGGCCAGTGTATGCCCGCCATAAAGCCCAGCAGGCTAGGCCAGTGCTCAGCCTGGGTTACCTGGGATTGCTCTGTAGAGAGAAAGCTGGATGTAAAACCAATCAACCTGCCAAACATGAACTAAGATACACTTAATGTGGGTCCACTGATGGGATGCAGCTTGTAAGTGGATGACATGATGATATGGAAGAGGCTGGACATCCTATGTATCCATGAGACAAGGTGGAAGGGCAATGCAGCAAAGCCACTTGGCTTAGGATCCAGAGTCTACTACTCAGGAGAGGGACAGGCTAGAAATAGTGTGGGAATTGTGGTGGGAGGGAGACTTTCATAAGGCAGTGAGGGATATCATCAGAATTAGTGACAGATAATAGGGCAGTATTCATAATATCAGCATATGCCCCACAGCAGGGTTGTGATTTTGAGAAAAAGAGTGCATTCAGACAGCAGTTGCAGGATCTAGTACATAAAGCAGGACAACATTGGTGTTGATAATGGGTGACTTGATATCTGAACAGACAGAGCAGGATATCAGGAGGACTGCCTGGTGGGGCAACAGGAATAAAGAAGGAGAGGCCATTCTAGACTTCTGTCCAGCAAATGGCTTGATAGTAGCCAACACATGGTTTAGAAGGAGAGACAGTCACAAGATCATATACAAGAGTGGCCAACATGAGACTCAGGTAGACATCCTCCTAGTAAGGAAAAGGCACTGAGAAAGAATCAATGATTGAGACGGGTATGGAAATAAGGTACATAAGGAAAGCTGGTGGTGGAATGCAGAAGTCCAGGAAGTCATCAAAAGAAAGAAGGAGTGCAGGAAAAAGTGGGAGATAGAAAAGAGCGACCAGGAAATACTGGTCGGCTAACAAAGAAGCTAAGAAAGTAGATGAAATAGCAAAGAATAGGGCATCAGAGGCACTGTACCAGCTTCTGGCAAGTTACTCATTAGGTGGCACAAAGGTTGCAAAGAAAAGACAGAAAAATAAAGATAGAAGATAGTCAGAAACACTTCATAAGGGATGCCAGTGACAACCTGCTCACTAATCCACAGAACATCAAAGGTATTTCCAGCATCTTCTGAATGAAGAAAACCCTACAGAAGCTGTATTGCCCCAGAAATAGCCTGTAATGAGAGAAGAAGAGGAGCCCACCCTAGGAGAAGTAAGAACAGCACTAAGGAAGATGAAGTCAGGGAAAGCAACAGGCTCAGATGAGGTCACAGAAGATATGATAAAGATGCTGAGTGAGATGGGGTAGAAATGGCTCCTGAGGGTACTAATAGCAGTGTGGAGAGAAAGGCATATCCCAGGTGACAGGAGAATAACCATAATCATGCCAGTGAAAAAGAACAAATGGGACTTCTACAACTGTGGGCAGTACAGAGGTATTAAATTCCTGTCACATTGCATGAAAGTTCTGGAGATGGTGATTGATAAATGGATATGCAGAGTAGTAGAATGTAAGATGGGAGATGAGCAGTTTGGATTCAGATCAGGATGCAGCACAACTGACCGGATGTTTGCAGTGAGACCGATAATTGAGAAGAAGCTAGAGATGAGGGAAGAGTCCAACTGGGCATTCCTAGACTTGGAGAAAGCATACGAGAAGGTCCAAAGAAAGCTGATCTGGGAAGTACTGCAGTGGTTTGAAGTCCCAGAAACATTGGTAGAATTAGAGAAAGCTATGTACAAGGACCCAATGACTCAAGTACGAACAGTGTTCGGCCTCACACAGTGGTTCCCAGTGGGAGTGGGTGTTCACCAGGGTTCAACTCTGAGCCCACAGCTGTTCATACTGGTGATGGACTACATTAGCAAACAGGTTGGAGGGGACAGATGAACAAAAGTTGCTGTGTCCAGATGATGTGGTATTACAAGCGGATTCTGAGCAAGAACTCCAGCAAAGTACAGAGCAATGGAATGCAAATCGAAGGCAAATGGGATGAAACTAAGCACAGATAAGACAGTGGTAATGGCAGCAAACTGGGGGAATCAGAAGAAGCTGAGAATTGAGATAGAAGTGAAGATAATGGAACAGGTAAACAGCTTTGAGTATCTGGGAGAGGTGGTTGAGGATAAAGGAAGTCTGAATGAAGAGGTCAAAGCTAGAATCAGAAGGGCTGAAGTCAATTGGCATAGAGTATCAGGTATAGCCTAATACAGAAGAATGCCAAGAAGCTGAAAAGTAAGGGTTACAAGACAGTGATGTGACCAGTACTACAATATGGGTCAGAAACCTTGGCAGTAAAGGCAGAGCAGATGAAGAAGTTAGAGGTGATGGAAATGAAGTGCCTGAGAAGGGTGGTAGGATGCACTCTGTGGGACAGACAAAGAAATGAAGACATAACAGCAGAAGCCAAAGTAGCTCCAATTGCAGAAAAGATAAAAGAGAACAGATTATGGTGGTTTGGACATGTACAGAAAAGCAGAAGACAATCTGGTGAAGAAGATCTGGGACAGACAGGAAGAAGAAATGAGAATGACCAGCAAAGAGGTAGATGGATTGTGTGAAAGAAGATCTGCAACAGTCAGACATGAGTGTCGAAGAAGCCAGGAGTGTGGCATTGAATCGAGAGAGATGGTGACAGTTAACACGATTCCCTGATCCCATGTAGAACATGGGAAAAAGGGGAGTGATGATGGAGATTATTTATATATATATATATATATATATATATATATATATATATATATATGGGTTTACCTGAAAATGCCGAAATCGCAGATCACCGACAACGAGAACATCGACACCTGAAGATTGACAACGGAAAAGACCGACAGTTGAGAATCCCGATGCTGAGAACACTGACATGTTACGGTAAGTGTGCGATATGGACGGACGTTAGGGTCAGGGTGTGGGCAAGGTAAGTGTGTGATAGTGACGGAGTTTAGGTTTAGGGGTGGGTTAAGTGAGTTAGGGTTAGGGTGCGGGTAAGGTAAGTGTGCGATAGTGACGGACTTGAGAGTTAGGGGCGGATTAAGTGAGTTAGGGTTAGGGTGCGGGTAAGGTAAGTGTGCGATAGTGATGGACCTTAGGGTTAGGGTTTGGGTTAAGGCAAGTGCATAGATAGTTGTGTATGTAAGGTTTAGTTTAGGTTTGTAAGGTTTTTGGTGTGCTTGTGTTGTGTGTGTGTTTTTTGGGAAAGGTATTTGTTTTGTTGATTGTCTGGATTTTGGTTTGTCGGGCATCTGAAGTTTCGTATTTTTTAACTTTTTTTTTCAGTTTTTTCGTGCCGGTTACTTCGTTGTTTTGGTGTGCTGGTATTATCAGGTAGACCCATATATATATATATATATATATATATATATATATATATATATATATATGTGTGTGTGTGTGTGTGTGTGTGTGTGTGTGAATACGTATATGTTCATAAATAAACATACATTCAGGTGGTTGGGGTGTTCTTAAGACCCTTTATAGCCATGACCCAGTCCACAGACAGCAGACATTTTAAAGTTTCATAATAGTAACAATAGCAGAACATTTACAATGTTTAGGTTCACAGAGAACATGGTACCATACACACAAGAATGTTTCCCTCATTAGATCTACACATCAGTTAATAATAAAAAAAAAAAACAAAGACAAGTACTGAGTCAGAAACTAATCTACAGATGTTAGAATGCAGTACCCAGTAGCAAACAGAGTAAATCAAACATTGGCAATTGGGATTCTTAACTGTGTACCCATATGCTATTGAGTTTAAGTGACAAAGCAACACTGTAATGCCAATGCGATGTCCAGGCTGTCATGTGAGAAGCCATGGAGGGTAGAGCATTTATGAGTAATCAGAGGCATATCATGAATCTCTAATGACTTGCATTTTCAGGAAAAACTGGAGATAAGCTAATGCTTTAAATGAATAAATAGTAAAAGCCATTGTTAAAAATGCTACAGCTGATTTTGTGGCAGAGAAAGAGCACTTCTCTGAGTGCCAAACACAATACAGTGTGACATCAGGTCACAATACCATGGAAACTGCAGTCATGAGTACCTAACATCATACATGGCGGGCTCCTTGGCATAAGGACATGTTAGTCCTTAGTAATAACAAATATGTGGTAGGAATTAATAAATAATTTGAAAGGTTAACTCAAAAATATGTGGTAAGCCAGATACTTTGGAACACACCTCGACAAACACTGGCTACACCTAGGAAAGGCTGGCTACACCTAGGAAAGGCTTGCTGTATTATGTTAGGACATGTGTAGACAAAGCAGGCTCGTTTATGAAAAATATAGTCCTTAAAGCATTAGATACTAATTCAGAATGACCTAGGGTGATCTGTATAAAATCTGAATCTAGGCTTTCAGAGAAGCCCATTACACTTGTGAGGACAATGTGATCAGTCCACAGAAGATCAATGCAAATTAAAAATAAAGTAACAAATGTATAGTAAAGAGGTTGCACAGTGGTACATATGTTAGCACTGCTATCTGCTTGTTTTCTCAGTTCTTGGCTGTAGCACATTTTTTGTAAATTCTGCTCGTCTTTCCTGTGCCTAAAAGAGTTTTCACATTGAGTACTCCTGCTTCCTCCAACATTCCACAAACACAACTGTGCCGCTATGTGAATTTGTGTGTGTGTGTGTGTGTGTGTGTGTGTGTGTGCGTGCGTGCATGTGTGTGTGTGTGCGTGTGTGTGTATTTCTTTATTTTGCAATGCAGCTTCTTGTTTTGAATCCAAGGAGTGCTAGGACAGACTTCAACTCCTTTTTGACCCTGAAGAGGATTAAGGCAATTATAAGAGACTGAATTAATAAAAATTATTGTACAGCAACTCTACCAGTGCTAAAACTGTATCCCACTACAAGCCATCAATTACCCAGGTCTTAAACTAGAAAGTCAGTGTCTTTAAATACCTAATTTCTTGGTTTCTTCCTTGCACAATCTTCGAAGAGACTACATACCAGAATAGAAGAAATATATTACAGCTCCATGACTGCTGCAAGATTACATATTTTCCTGGTCTTGAAGATAGTGCAACTACTGATGGTATGTCATTTTCTTCCAATAGGCTATAGAGTACCACATGACTGACAATGCCGCTTCATCAGTTTGCTAGTTCATTGCAAGTCTTGCAAAACTATACTCCATAATAAGATCTTAATATGATC